>NC_091123.1:161478023-161638023 GCF_040183065.1 Periplaneta americana
CGGGTCAGGACCAACGATTTAGGTTCACTATAACCGAAGCGAGGGTTCACTATAAACGGAAATATTAATGTACTTTTTAATGTATGCGGGTCGGGACCAACGATTTAGGTTCACTATAACCGAAGCGAGGGTTCACTATAAACGGAAATATTAATGTACTTTTTAATGTATGCGGGTCGGGACCAACGATTTAGGTTCACTATAACCGAAGTGAGGGTTCACTATAAACGGAAATATTAATGTACTTTTTAATGTATGCGGGTCGGGACCAACGATTTAGGTTCACTATAACCGAAGCGAGGGTTCACTATAAACGGAAATATTAATGTACTTTATAATGTATGCGGGTCAGGACCAACGATTTAGGTTCACTATAACCGAAGCGAGGGTTCACTATAAACGGAAATATTAATGTACTTTTTAATGTATGCGGGTCAGGACCAACGATTTAGGTTCACTATAACCGAAGTGAGGGTTCACTATAAACGGAAATATTAATGTACTTTTTAATGTATGCGGGTCAGGACCAACGATTTAGGTTCACTATAACCGAAGCGAGGGTTCACTATAAACGGAAATATTAATGTACTTTTTAATGTATGCGGGTCGGGACCAACGATTTAGGTTCACTATAACCGAAGCGAGGGTTCACTATAAACGGAAATATTAATGTACTTTATAATGTATGCGGGTCAGGACCAACGATTTAGGTTCACTATAACCGAAGCGAGGGTTCACTATAATCGGAAATATTAATGTACTTTATAATGTATGCGGGTCAGGACCAACGATTTAGGTTCACTATAACCGAAGCGAGGGTTCACTATAAACGGAAATATTAATGTACTTTATAATGTATGCGGGTCAGGACCAACGATTTAGGTTCACTATAACCGAAGCGAGGGTTCACTATAAACGGAAATATTAATGTACTTTTTAATGTATGCGGGTCAGGACCAACGATTTAGGTTCACTATAACCGAAGCGAGGGTTCACTATAAACGGAAATATTAATGTACTTTTTAATGTATGCGGGTCGGGACCAACGATTTAGGTTCACTATAACCGAAGCGAGGGTTCACTATAAACGGAAATATTAATGTACTTTTTAATGTATGCGGGTCGGGACCAACGATTTAGGTTCACTATAACCGAAGGGAGGGTTCACTATAAACGGAAATATTAATGTACTTTATAAAGTATGCGGGTCGGGACCAACGATTTAGGTTCACTATAACCGAAGTGAGGGTTCACTATAAACGGAAATATTAATGTACTTTTTAATGTATGCGGGTCAGGACCAACGATTTAGGTTCACTATAACCGAAGCGAGAGTTCACTATAAACGGAAATATTAATGTACTTTTTAATGTATGCGGGTCAGGACCAACGATTTAGGTTCACTATAACCGAAGCGAGGGTTCACTATAAACGGAAATATTAATGTACTTTATAAAGTATGCGGGTCGGGACCAACGATTTAGGTTCACTATAACCGAAGCGAGGGTTCACTATAAACGGAAATATTAATGTACTTTATAAAGTATGCGGGTCGGGACCAACGATTTAGGTTCACTATAACCGAAGTGAGGGTTCACTATAAACGGAAATATTAATGTACTTTTTAATGTATGCGGGTCGGGACCAACGATTTAGGTTCACTATAACCGAAGCGAGGGTTCACTATAAACGGAAATATTAATGTACTTTTTAATGTATGCGGGTCGGGACCAACGATTTAGGTTCACTATTACCGAAGCGAGGGTTCACTATAAACGGAAATATTAATGTACTTTATAATGTATGCGGGTCAGGACCAACGATTTAGGTTCACTATAACCGAAGTGAGGGTTCACTATAATCGGAAATATTAATGTACTTTATAATGTATGCGGGTCGGGACCAACGATTTAGGTTCACTATAACCGAAGTGAGGGTTCACTATAAACGGAAATATTAATGTACTTTATAAAGTATTCGGGTCGGGACCAACGATTTAGGTTCACTATAACCGAAGTGAGGGTTCACTATAAACGGAAATATTAATGTACTTTTTAATGTATGCGGGTCGGGACCAACGATTTAGGTTCACTATAACCGAAGTGAGGGTTCACTATAAACGGAAATATTAATGTACTTTTTAATGTATGCGGGTCGGGACCAACGATTTAGGTTCACTATAACCGAAGTGAGGGTTCACTATAAACGGAAATATTAATGTACTTTATAAAGTATGCGGGTCGGGACCAACGATTTAGGTTCACTATAACCGAAGTGAGGGTTCACTATAAACGGAAATATTAATGTACTTTATAAAGTATGCGGGTCGGGACCAACGATTTAGGTTCACTATAACCGAAGTGAGGGTTCACTATAAACGGAAATATTAATGTACTTTATAAAGCATGCGGGTCGGGACCAACGATTTAGGTTCACTATAACCGAAGTGAGGGTTCACTATAAACGGAAATATTAATGTACTTTTTAATGTATGCGGGTCGGGACCAACGATTTAGGTTCACTATAACCGAAGCGAGGGTTCACTATAAACGGAAATATTAATGTACTTTTTAATGTATGCGGGTCGGGACCAACGATTTAGGTTCACTATAACCGAAGCGAGGGTTCACTATAAACGGAAATATTAATGTACTTTTTAATGTATGCGGGTCGGGACCAACGATTTAGGTTCACTATAACCGAAGTGAGGGTTCACTATAAACGGAAATATTAATGTACTTTTTAATGTATGCGGGTCGGGACCAACGGTTTAGGTTCACTATAACCGAAGCGAGGGTTCACTATAAACGGAAATATTAATGTACTTTTTAATGTATGCGGGTCAGGACCAACGATTTAGGTTCACTATAACCGAAGTGAGGGTTAACTATAAACGGAAATATTAATGTACTTTTTAATGTATGCGGGTCAGGACCAACGATTTAGGTTCACTATAACCGAAGTGAGGGTTCACTATAAACGGAAATATTAATGTACTTTATAAAGTATGCGGGTCGGGACCAACGATTTAGGTTCACTATAACCGAAGTGAGGGTTCACTATAATCGGAAATATTAATGTACTTTATAATGTATGCGGGTCAGGACCAACGATTTAGGTTCACTATAACCGAAGCGAGGGTTCACTATAAACGGAAATATTAATGTACTTTATAATGAATGCGGGTCAGGACCAACGATTTAGGTTCACTATAACCGAAGCAAGGGTTCACTATAAACGGAAATATTAATGTACTTTTTAATGTATGCGGGTCGGGACCAACGATTTAGGTTCACTATAACCGAAGTGAGGGTTCACTATAAACGGAAATATTAATGTACTTTTTAATGTATGCGGGTCGGGACCAACGATTTAGGTTCACTATAACCGAAGCGAGGGTTCACTATAAACGGAAATATTAATGTACTTTTTAATGTATGCGGGTCGGGACCAACGATTTAGGTTCACTATAACCGAAGCGAGGGTTCACTATAAACGGAAATATTAATGTACTTTTTAATGTATGCGGGTCGGGACCAACGATTTAGGTTCACTATAACCGAAGTGAGGGTTCACTATAAACGGAAATATTAATGTACTTTATAAAGTATGCGGGTCGGGACCAACGATTTAGGTTCACTATAACCGAAGTGAGGGTTCACTATAAACGGAAATATTAATGTACTTTTTAATGTATGCGGGTCGGGACCAACGATTTAGGTTCACTATAACCGAAGCGAGGGTTCACTATAAACGGAAATATTAATGTACTTTTTAATGTATGCGGGTCGGGACCAACGATTTAGGTTCACTATAACCGAAGTGAGGGTTCACTATAAACGGAAATATTAATGTACTTTATAAAGTATGCGGGTCGGGACCAACGATTTAGGTTCACTATAACCGAAGTGAGGGTTCACTATAAACGGAAATATTAATGTACTTTTTAATGTATGCGGGTCGGGACCAACGATTTAGGTTCACTATAACCGAAGCGAGGGTTCACTATAAACGGAAATATTAATGTACTTTTTAATGTATGCGGGTCGGGACCAACGATTTAGGTTCACTATAACCGAAGTGAGGGTTCACTATAAACGGAAATATTAATGTACTATATAAAGTATGCGGGTCGGGACCAACGATTTAGGTTCACTATAACCGAAGTGAGGGTTCACTATAAACGGAAATATTAATGTACTTTTTAATGTATGCGGGTCGGGACCAACGATTTAGGTTCACTATAACCGAAGCGAGGATTCACTATAAACGGAAATATTAATGTACTTTTTAATGTATGCGGGTCGGGACCAACGATTTAGGTTCACTATAACCGAAGTGAGGGTTCACTATAAACGGAAATATTAATGTACTTTATAAAGTATGCGGGTCGGGACCAACGATTTAGGTTCACTATAACCGAAGTGAGGGTTCACTATAAACGGAAATATTAATGTACTTTTTAATGAATGCGGGTCGGGACCAACGATTTAGGTTCACTATAACCGAAGCGAGGGTTCACTATAAACGGAAATATTAATGTACTTTATAAAGTATGCGGGTCGGGACCAACGATTTAGGTTCACTATAACCGAAGTGAGGGTTCACTATAAACGGAAATATTAATGTACTTTTTAATGTATGCGGGTCAGGACCAACGATTTAGGTTCACTATAGCCGAATGTTCATTACAGCCGAGTTCACTATATCCAGAGTTTACTGTATTTAACAATAAATAGCAACAGTTCTCACGGATCACCCTGTAGTAAAGCTACAATGAGTGTTCATAATTCTTACTCACCTGTAATACGTAAACACACACAGTCCTACATATAAACCCATTAAACATATACAAATAATTCTAGAATACAGAGTACTGCGAAATTAAATTGTACAGAATGGCTTTAAGGCTGGTTCACAATAAACCGGGAACGAGAACCAGAATGAAAACGAGAAGCACAGGACGTGAATATGAAAATTTTTGATTCACAATAAATCGAGAACGTAGACGACTATGCATATCGATATGCATGTCAATAACGATATGTAAAGTCGATATTGCGCATTCTGATGTTATTTGTGTATAATTGACCAATGGCGTTCTCTCATGAGTACAAGGCAGCCAACATAAAAACAGGTTAACCAACTTCGAAATTTCAATTGAAACATTTCATTTGGTACGGTACTATAAATATGCCCATGCATCTTTATTATCACAACCTATTTTAAGTTTACCAAAATGTAAAATAATTAGAGAAGAAACATTTGTAATAGAACAAAAATGAACACAACAGTAGTTATTGAATTGAAGCATGAATATGTAGTGTGTAGTACAACCAATACAGTAATAAAATATGATTCGCTTCTGATCGGTGTTCAAAGATGCAGCTCTATTGAAAGCCACGTATTCTTCTTCATTTTCTCATCTTTATACGAGGAGCGCCGCTTATCGTAAACGTGAGAATTTTCCTCAACACTTAATATTAGAATCTCATCAAATAAAACTTGCTCCATGATGCACAGTACAGAACAAAATAATGCATAGGTTATGTCACGGCCTTCTTGCTACAAAATATACGACGACAAAATAGCTTTTAGATGGCAATAGAATGAATCTAGTGGGCTGTGATCGGAAACGTGAACGCCGAAGTTGAAACTTGGCCAACTATCCGTTCCCGATCCCGGGCTCCGGCAAGCTTTTCGTTAATTGTGAATGCTCACATTTAAATGTACACATTTTAACAATTTTACCGCTTTCGTTTTCGTTCCTATTCTCGTTTCCGGTTTATTGTGAACCAGCCTTTACTAGCGTGAATACCACTGAGAGATAAAATAAATGTGTTAAGGTTTTGTTTCCTTTGAAAATCGAACTAAGGACTATAATTGAAGGAGTACAAGATTACGGAATATTACTGGTCATGCAAATAACAAGGTACACGAAATGACTATTTCTACAGCGATCGATTGGTGGCAACAACTTCACTCCTTGAACGATTTTCATTCGGAAGCACAGAGATAAGCGTACATGCGAGCGCAGCCATAATTGTCGATAATGTATTGCGATGTATGAACGAACAGTGGGAAGAGAAATGAATGATGATGAATGTGAGTGGATGCCAGGTGGGGAATGCAGAGTGGCTCTGAATATTTTATGAGAACGCGAAGAAAGGACGAATTTAGGTAAAAGAGAAACGAAAACAAATGAGACATTTACGAGAATTTCTTATAAGAGGAAAGACAAATTTTGTAACGTGAACCTTTCAACATCAATTTAATTTCGCCACGAAATAAAAATCTAGCAGTTTGAAAGAATTTCTAGTTCTTAAGCAATGTAATGGTATAAAATCATTCAAGATAATTTATTTAAAAACTTGAATTGTAAACAACATGAATTAAAAAATTTAAAAAGAACAATTTACGAGGTTTCACTTATTTGATATATAGACTAAACATTAATTTATTTCGTATCTTAATATCCATGTTTATATCAATATTAATGTTTCCTCACTGCTCCAATGAGTGTTCTTTTTCGGTTCTTTATTTACTTACTTACTTTTTTATTTACTTAATTTTTTATTTACTCATTCATTTATTTATTCCTATATTTACCTAGTTACTTATTTACGTGGTTACTTATTAATTTATTTCTATCTTTATTTGCTTATTTCCTTATTTACTTACTTACTCAGTAACTTATTCATTCATTTATTTAATTCTTTATTTACTTATTTACTTATTCATTCATTTATTTCATTATTTGCTTATTTTCTTATTTACTTAATTATTTATTTATTCATTCATTTCTTTTTTTCCTTATTTACTTGGTTACTTATTCATTCATTAATTCTTTATTTACTTATTTACTTAGTTAATTACTTAGTTACTTATTCATTCATTTCTTTATTTGCTTATTTCCATATTTACTTAATTATTTATTCATTAAATTTTTATTTACTTATTTCCTTGGTTACTTATTCATTCATTTTTATTTACTTATTTATTTAGTTAATTACTTAGTTACTTATTCATTCATTTATTTCATTATTTTCTTATTTCCTTATTTACTTAATTATTTATTTATTCATTTCTTTTTTTCCTTATTTACTTAGTTACTTATTCACTCATCAATTTTTTATTTACTTAGTTAATTACTTAGTTACTTATTCATTCATTCATTCATTCATTCATTCATTCATTTATTTCTTTATTTGCTTATTTCCTCATTTACTTAATTATTTATTCATTCATTTTTTACTTACTTATTTCCTTAGCTACTTATTAATTCATTTTTATTTACTTATCTACTTAGTTAATTATTTAGTTACTTATTCATTCATTTATTTCTTTATTTCCTTATTTCATTATTTACTTAATTATTTATTTTTTCATTCATTTCTTTTTTTTTTCCTTATTTACTTAGTTACTTATTCATTCATTAATTTTTTATTTACTTATTTACGTAGTTAATTACTTAGTTACTTATTCATTCATTCATTTCTTTATTTGCTTATTTCCTTATTTGCGTAATTATTTATTCATTCATTTTTTATTTACTTATTTCCTTAGTTACTTATTAATTCATTTTTATTTACTTATTTACTCAGTTAATTACTTAGTTACTTATTCATTCATTTATTTCATTATTTGCTTATTTCCTTATTTACTTAATTATTTATTTATTCATTTCTTTTTTTCCTTATTTACTTAGTTACTTATTCACTCATCAATTTTTTTATTTACTTATTTACTTAGTTAATTACTTAGTTACTTATTCATTCATTCATTCATTCATTTATTTCTTTATTTGCTTATTTCCTCATTTACTTAATTATTTATTCATTCATTTTTTACTTACTTATTTCCTTAGCTACTTATTAATTCATTTTTATTTACTTATCTACTTAGTTAATTATTTAGTTACTTATTCATTCATTTATTTCTTTATTTGCTTATTTCATTATTTACTTAATTATTTATTTTTTCATTCATTTCTTTTTTGTTTCCTTATTTACTTAGTTACTTATTCATTCATTAATTTTTTATTTACTTATTTACGTAGTTAATTACTTAGTTACTTATTCATTCATTCATTTCTTTATTTGCTTATTTCCTTATTTGCGTAATTATTTATTCATTCATTTTTTATTTACTTATTTCCTTAGTTACTTATTAATTCATTTTTATTTACTTATTTACTCAGTTAATTACTTAGTTACTTATTCATTCATTTATTTCTTTATTTGCTTATTTCCTTATTTACTTAATTATTTATTCATTAATTTCTTTATTTGCTTATTTCCTTGTTTACTTAGTTACATACTAATTCATTACCTATTTACTTTTTTATTTATTCGCATATTTACTTACTTTGTCAGTAACGTATTCAATCATATATTTATTTATTTATTTTTACCGGCCAAGTCAAGGCCATTAGGCAAAATATACAGGAACAATGTATTAATAATAATAATAATAATAACAATAATAATAATAATAATAATAATAATAATAATAATAATACTAACAAGAAGAAGAAGAAGAGAAAAATGAAGATACGTTTAGTTACAAGCAATTCTAAGAGTCAAACAATTATAACATGGACATCGGACTTAGTGATTCGGATTTAGGATGAGGTTGTCCAATAAATCTTCAGAACCGATCTAATGGCTCTCAGTAGAGATCTTGGTTACTTCATCGTATGTAAATGCCAGTATTCATTTCGAAACTAATTATAGCTAATACTTGTTTCAAAACTGGGTTACATTAATACATGCTCGTAACTTTTGGTACATTTACTTCTTAAAAGTTACAAGATGTGGTAAATGTATGCAACTATGTAAGTTGTAAATACTTTTTCAGGACTGTAATGCGACTGTGCTAGCGAGTATTTAAATGGAAATATTTTCGACGACAGAAAGCACGAATTCCCAGACAAGGCCCTTTAGCAGAGGCAGATTACTGATGCTGGAAAGAGAGGGAGGACCAAACCTTGTTACGGGTTTCTTTTTAATAAAAGAGAGAGTTTTTTTCACGTGCTTGTTTCCCTCGAAGTCGAGTTAATTCTCTCATTTGAATGCAATATAATTCACTTCCTTCGCACTGGTCCTTAGAGGTCAAAGACAGCTGGGAACGTCTCCATGATACGAGGAGACGATGCAAATGCGCTTTGCCTACAGAAATAGGCCAATTTCCTGGGGAATCTTTGAACCCTCATTTACACTATTGCAACGCTCAGGTGTACGCCTAATTCACATATATTATTCAACTGTTACCGGTATATTTGTTGTTTAAATATAAAGTGCTGACATATTAACATAAGTCACCCGAATAATAGATGCCCTATTTTTTCTCTTCGGAGTAAAATACTATAATTACTTAACTAAATAATAATAATAATAATAATAATAATAATAATAATAATAATACTTACTTACTGGCTTTTAAGGAACCCGTAGGTTCATTGCCGCCCTCACATAAGCCCGCCATTGGTCCCTATCCTGAGCCAGATTAATCCAGTCTCTACCATCATATCCTACCTCCCTCAAATCCATTTTAATATTATCTTCCCATTTACGTCTCGGCCTCCCCAAAGGTCTTTTTCCCTCCGGCCTCCCAACTAACACTCTATATGCATTTCTGGATTCGCCCATACGTGCTATATGTCCTGCCCATCTCAAACGTCTGGATTTTATGTTCCTAATTATGCCAGGTGAAGTATACAATGCGTGCAGCTCTGCGTTGTGTAACTTTCTCCATTCTCCTGTAACTTCATCCCTCTTAGCCCCAAATATTTTCCTAAGAACCTTATTCTCAAGCACCCTTAATCTCTGTTCCTCTCTCAAAGTGAGAGTCCAAGTTTCACAACCATACAGAACAACCGGTAATATAATTGTTTTATACATTCTAACTTTCAGACTTTTTGACAGAAGACTAGATGACAAAAGCTTCTCAACCGAATAATAACACGCATTTCCCATATTTATTCTGCGTTTAATTTCCTCCCGAGTGTCATTTATATTTGTTACTATTGCTCCAAGATATTTGAATTTTTCAACCTCTTCGAAGGATAAATCTCCAATTTTTATAGTTCCATTTCGTACAATATTCTGGTCACGAGACATAATCATATACTTAGTCTTTTCGGGATTTACTTCCAACCCTATCGCTCTACTTGCTTCAACAAGAATTTCCGCGTTTTCCCTAATTGTTTGTGGATTTTCTCCTAACATATTCACGTCATCCGCATAGACAAGAAGCTGATGTAACCCGTTCAATTCCAAACCCTCTGTGTTATCCTGAACTTTCCTAATGGCATATTCTAGAGCGAAATTAAAATAATAATAATAATAATAATAATAATAATAATAATAATAATAATAATAATAATAATAAAATAATTTATTGCCAGAACAACTGTTTTGTATATAAAAATTACTCTATCGCCCCCAGAAAGAGTACATTCTCATGCTGAGGGGACATTTCACAAGGTTTTAAGATAAGTATATTAATTAACAAATAAAAAGTAAAAAGAGAAAAAGGAAAAAACAAATGTTACAATAATTAAAACTTTATATTTTCTAATTAAACAATTTTAAATTCATTTCTTAAGTGGACACTCCACTGAAAATGACAATTTTTTTTATAATAATATCTTTTTAACTATACTTTAAGAGCATGTTTACTATGTACAGGGCTAACAAAATCCTAATTTTTAACTCCCAGATGTTTTTGGCTTTTGATTTTTTTTATTTATTCTATTCTTTAAGAAATATTTTCAAACCCAAGTTTTTAGTAGAATAAGGTCCCTGAGCCAAATAACGCCATGTATACCTTTAACCCCACCCTACTAATTTTTGTTAACGACACAAGTTTTCGGTAGTGCATTACTGTAGCCTGCATTCGCTTGCAATCTAGTGATGAAATGAGTTACTAGCTGTCCGCTGACATTTACGAGTGACATTATATTCCATCATTTTCCTGTTGTGTGTTGATAGTGAATGGCTGTTCTTATATCAAGGTAAGAGGCAATATTTTATTTTGTGTGTTGAGCAAATAATATCTATATTAAACTATATATTTTCGTGATCCTTAAACATTCTTCTATGCATAGAAAGTATTTGCTATCTATAAAATTTGAAAATGCTAGAGAAACAGGCATGTCATGTTATCAAGTACTCAGTAACGCTTTAACGCCATGTGGCGTTAAAGGTCTACAGACAAAATTTTAGGTTATGTTAGTACTAAGGCTGACAGTATACCGGGGACAGAACAACTAGAGGTTTCAGTGACGTCACTACAGAAGAACCCACACACAGCAGAATTGTTCGTTGCACTACAAACTGAAAACGTTGACCATCTACTTTCACTGATCCAGCTGCGCTCTCACAATACAATAACGTCTGTTCAGAAAATGTTTTGCAGCAGAATGGTACCGTATACTTGCTAGTGCGGGAGGAGGGGGTGGTCGGACAGTAAAAGTAACCGTCTCCAAGCTTCTAGATGTTCTGTCCCCAGTATACAGCATCAGCAGACTGTTCTGGCTAGGAGAGGTGCAAGAAAGAGCATCTGGTTGCGTCTGAGCACGCAGAAAATGTCACAATAAATTTATTGTTACATGCGCTAATGCTCTTTGTGCACGTATGGTTATCTTCAAAAGCCAGGGTTTTTTAGCCGGAGTGGGAGGCAGACATGCCTCTTGGAACAGAGACTGTCATGAGTGCCAAGGACTCTATGACAACTGCTGCATTCGTCCATTGGCTTGATCAATTCGCCCGATATAAGGTGGCAGGAGAGGTGGTGTTGATATTTGATGGAACATCATCTCATCTGGACGCAAACATTACAAGTGCCACTGATAATTACGGAATCACACTGTATTGCCTTTCCAGTAATACAACACATGAGCTGCAACCCATGGATAAAGTGCAAGCACTAGTTGGATGTATTTTATATGTAAAGAAAATCGCGTTGGGAACATGTCATTATGTTCATATTGTGCGAAGTATTTACATGGTAAGTGTGAAAACATCAGGAAAATCACTAAGCTTTCAACTTACAAATGTTCAGAATGTGCAGTGATGATATTGGTTCAATTGCTTATCGAACTCTTAATTTCTTTTTTTATTTTACATAACTTAATTTTTTTGTTTTACTTATTGGAAAACATTCATATTAAACTAAGGTAAATGCTTTTGTGTTTAATAACTTTCTACTGTGTCTCATTGTCTCTTTTTTTTTAAGTAAGGAGTCACTGGAAAACATAATTTCCTAATCCACCTGGTGTTTCAGTTTCAGATCAAGAATCTTTCAATAGTATTGAGTGGTTTTGTATCTTTTATTAACAGAAACTCAAATTTAGTTGCTTAGTTCAATTTGTGTTGCTTAGAAAAAATAATTCATTAATAATTATAAGTGTATAGGTTACTAGAAAATAGGTGGCGTTAATTGGACAACCTGTTCCTAATAACGCCAGTTTACAAAGTTTTCCTATTTGAGTTCTAATTCTTCTTCGGTATATAATATATCCATGTTCATTTTGCTATTTTGTAAAGATAAGGTTACAGTTTTCTATTTAATAATTTTCGTGTTTGTACATAACTTATTTCCAGAGCAAAAGTGACTGAAGTGTTAAGGTGGCGTTATTTGGTACGTGTACCTTATGTCATTTTATGTAATATCTCAATAAATTCACTTTAAAAAAATTGTTTTAAATGTTTAGAGTGTTATTTTTTCAATAATTCATGAAAAAAAATATTAATAAAATAAACTAGTCGGCCTAGCATTTCTTACAAAATAAACGCATAGAAACATACAGCTACCTCAAAATATGTTATTGATATGTTATTATATTCTTCAATATAATACAAATATTAAAATTTTCACATGAAGGTGACACTTTGGAAACAAATTTGAAAGAAGTCATTCAATAGAAGAATTTCTAGATGTTCGAATATCACCATTTTCAATATCAGGTCATTATAATTGTTAATGCTCGACCATGCCGAAATGTAGTAATTATACACCTGGTAGCAGTCCTTTAATGCATGTCATTAAAGTACACCTACTCATTAAAGTACAGGTGTTCAGCCAATGACAAGTCAGCTTTGTACCGTTATAAAATCTCAGCCAATGACAAGTCAGCTTTGTACTATTATAAAACCGCAAGTATCGAATATTCTCGGATATGCAATAGAAAGAGAATTAGCGAAAAGTCACGGAGGCTGGAAATCCAATACTGTCGCAGAAGGTTATGTTCTGTTACTATAATAATTATCGTTAATTGTAAATAATATTCAAATAAATTCAATTTGTCATCTCGTTTTTGAATGTCTAATTTAATTTCAATGTTATATCAAAGTTAATATTTAGTTTACTCTGTAGGTTCTTATAGGCTATCAAGGTCAATGTGGACATCTGTTCCTCGGAAAAAATCAATACTTTCGCGTCTGCGCACATCTCACAATTTACGAGGTATTACTCAAGGTCAGCCAGATACAAATAAAATGAATAATTTCAAGTTAGAAATATGGTCGAGCATAAAAAGTCGTATGAAACTCGCCTATAATGGTAATTAAGAAGCTCGTATGAAAATTATGAAACTCGCTTGCGCTCGTTTCATAAACATCTACAGTATAATCGCTTCTTAATTACTATCATTATAGGCTCGCTCGTCCACACCTGTGGAGTAACGGTTAGCACGTCTAGCCGCGAAACCAGGTGGCCCGGGTTCGATTTCCGGTCGGGGCAAGTTACCTGGTTGAGGTTTTTTCCGGGGTTTTCCCTCAACCCAATGTGAGCAAATGCTGGGTAACTTTCGGTGCTGGACCCCGGACTCATTTCACCGGCATTATCACCTTCATCTCATTCAGACGCTAAATAACCTGAGATGTTGATAAAGCGTCGTAAAATAACCTACTAAAAAATATAGGCTCGTTGCATAATGTACTATTAATTGATTATTTTACGATAATTTATCAATTGCTATGGTTATCTAGCGTCTGAATGAGGTGTAGATGATAATATTAGCGAAATGAGTCCAGAGTCCAGCGTCGAAAGTTATCCAGCTTTTGTTTTCAATGGGTTGAGGGAAAACCCAGATCGTTATAAAAACATAAAGATATCTTTTTCAAAATAACTGAATTACACAAAATCATATTGAAGTAGACAAAGAAAAACTAGGTTAAACTTAAATCTTCAATGTTTGCATTTTCAAACAGTTATAAATGACCGAAAAGGTCAAAGAATCTCCGTGGAGTTGTACATTTACATTAGTATCGATATCCAATAACAGTCCGTTCTCTTTCATGTGCACTCCAATCTTCCTAAGGGCATTTATGTTTGTGCTAAAGGCTTTTATTGCGTTTTATCACCGTTTCCTCTGTTAGCATTCTCTTGTTCACAAAGCAATCAGTCACACATGGTTGATTCCTTGCAGATTCTACGAAGTTTTGCTGTGTTAAATTAATGTCAGTCGCTGTGTACTTGAAAATGGCATTTGCTTTATATTACAAACAAAATCAGTGTTTCACTTCGTTTCAGATGGTTATTTGCATCGTAAAGGCAATCTAACTACTAAACGTGGTAGCAATATAACGTTTTAATTATAGATACTGTTCTACTATGAGTCAATGTATAGTACATTTCCAAAGTATTCATATATGGAAACAGATGATACATTAATAACATGTTTCTAATTATGTCATAAAAGTCATACATTGGCATCCCGCTCCGAAATATCATCATCATCATCATCATCATCATCATCATCATCATCATCATCATCATCCTGTTAAGTACTAGTCCCAAAAGAACTGTTACGGCCTGAAAAAGCGATTTTCTTGCCATCTTTTCATAGGTCGACCAAGTGACCGTTTCCCATTTGGATGATACTTCATTATAATAATAATAATAATAATAATAATAATAATAATAATAATAATAATAATAATAGTAATAATAATAATAATAATAATAAAAATAATAGTAATAATAATAATAATAATAATAATGGTTTATTTTAACTGGCACAGTTAAGGCCATTCGGCCTTCTCTTCCACTCAACCAGTATGATAGAAAATTACTACAATGCTATGAATATAACATAATTAATACAATACAATACAATTCAAAGCAATACAATACTACAATACGAGACAATATAATACATAATTAATATAATACAATGACAATTCTTTTCATCTTCACAACACCAATAAGATAATTATGTAATAATAATAATAATAATAATAATAATAATAATAATAATAATAATAATAACAGTAATAGTAATGATAGTCATACCTAAATTAAATTAAATTATTAAACTCGATCACAATTATAACTTCAATTTGACTGCGCCCGTAAGAAATCGTTTATCCTTTTCTTGAAAGTGGTTATTGTCTGGCAGCCCCTTATCTTCTGAGGTAGAGAATTCCATTCACGGGGGACTGAGACAGTAAAAGAGGATGAATAGTGGGATGTTCTGTGGGTAGGAATTGCTAGGATTTTGCTCTCCTGTGACCTGATGTTTAGATTGTGATTGGAGGATAAGTAGTTAAACCGGGAACGAAGATAATTTGGAGTAGAAGTGTGGAGAACTCGAAACAGAAGAGACAGCGAATGAAGTGTTCTATGGTTACTAAGTTGCAGACAGGATAAAGATTGAACGAGGGTGTAATGTGGTCAAATTTGTGAGCATTGCTGATGAATCTGACACTCATATTGTGCACACGCTGCAGCTTGTTCGAAAGGTCAGTTGTCAAGTCTGTAAGTATTACGTCGCAATAGTCAAACAGTGGTAGTGCGAGGATTTGCACTAAAGTCTATTTTAATTCTGGCGGGAGGAAGTTTCTGAATGGGTTAAGAGAATGCACGGTATAGCACACTCTCTTGGATATTGCCTTTATTTGGCATTCCCAATTTAAATTTTCGTCCAAGAAAATGCCTTAGGGATCTTGGATGAAACCATTCTCGAGACGCGTTCCTTCCAGTTTAACTGATATCTGGAGATATAGCCCAGTATTGATGACACATTATGTTCTTGAAGGATATCTTCATTATTCTTTCGATCCCATTTAGTGTAGCCAGCTGTTGGCGCATGAATCTCATCTCGCAAGATGTTAGTCTGCTTTCATCTTTTGTCCTTATGGTCGACGCTTCACTCCCATAACATAAGACTGGTCGAGTTATTATTTGATAAAGACGAGTACGAGTTGATTTTTGTACTAATGAAGGTTTTAAAACTCTATTAATGATGCCCGTTGATTTGTTGAATTTTACAATTTTCTCTGATAAATCCAAATTTTCAACAAAAGAAAGTTTATATCCTAAATAATTAAACTCATTAACTCTTGCCAAAATTGTGTTATTTAAACAAATTTTGCTTGGTATTGGGTATTTACTATAAAAGGCCATCATTTTTGTTTTGTTAATGGATATTTCCACTGACAATTTTTGAACTATTAAATTTAAATTATGTACTGACCATTGCAAATCATCTTCAGATGTTGCTAGTAAAACAAGATCATCTGCAAACGTTATTACATCTACTTTTAAATTTCTGTTAATAGTGATATATCCGTGTTTTGTTTCTCTAAAATCTTTCACAGTGGCATTCATATAAACGTTAAAAAGCAAAGGAGAGAGGCCACAACCTTGTCTGACTCCTGAGTTTATTTCCGTCCAGTGAGTTATTTTTTTTCTTTTATTTTTACTGCAATAAGGTTTGATTTACAAAGGTTATAAATATTACATATGAATTATATTATATTATATTATATTATATTATATTATATTATATTATATTATATTATATTATATTATATTATATTATATTATATTATATTATACTATACTATATTATATATGAAATACCATCCATGTAATAAATAAAATCTGAATTACGAATTGTTTTCTATAGACACTGTCGTTTACTCAATGTACTAATTTTTAATTAATGTACATAATAAACATAAACAATAAGAAAATAATGAAAAATCATATCACTCCTAATACAATGGCAACCATTTGCAGACCAATAGCTGCATATATCGTATGCATCATATTCAAATAGAACGCCTTGAGTATATCAGGAGCCTTTCACCATACAAGAAGCTGCGTCACTTAATATTATAGGCATCCATCTCTTTGGCTGCTTTAAAATATTCCAAAAACGTTGGAAGTAAGATACACTGCAATAATTGTACATATACAGGGTGTAAGGGGTGTAAGTGCCGTCCTTTTTACAGTCGTCGTGGATGGTCTACAGCAGTCATGTCAATTGATGGCCATAGGACCAATCGCGCGCTTTAGAGCTCAGGAGAGCCTGAGCGCTTTACAGCGGAAAGGAAAGAGACAGACGAAAGAGGTAGTATATGCCACTAGGTCGATCTATATCAGTGATGTCAAAGAAAGAGCGCATAACGGACGTTCGATTCCTTCCCGTGCTTAAGTGCTGGAGTGGGATGCCGTAAACACAGATAAGAGCAAGACACAGGGGCGGACAAAGTGAATTATTTTCACACGCCCAGACTTGAACGGAGCAGTATATACCGCACGCACTGGAGATAAGCGAGCGTTGGGCGTCACTTTACTCCTGTGTTTATGAAAACTTGTGATAAAGCTAGCCCAGCTATGCGCTATTAGACGAAACATCACATGTTTTGTCTCCTGGCCTTGCTTGTCTCTGCTAGGTCCCGTCTCACAGTCAGCTGGTTAGTTCACGCGCGTACTATTTATTTTCTTTATTTGATATTTTCAATACTTTCTTTTCAACGGTGCACCAGTAAAAAATATGTTTATTTGTACTTTCAGTGCGGAATCTAACCATATAATTTAAAAATATTGAATGAAGAAAAATCTAAATTCCTTCATTTCCATAAAAAGTAAGAAGAACTGTTTACATGTCAATATAAACTTTAATTTCTCAGCATCAAAATAAACCATGATTTTGATCATTGGGTGAAAGGGTTTCGGAGCCACAACAGTTTAAAGTTGCTAATTTTGTGAAAATACGATAAATTAAAATATTTTTAATTTAAACACTATTAAGTTCTAATGCCTCAAACTTTGCACAAAGCATTGTATCACAGTTGTCAACGGACAGAAAAAGTTTAATTGTATTTAAAAAATGCAAGGTCAATTTTCTCTATATTTCGGTCGATTTGAGATGGAATAGCCCATACATTAAATTTGAACACTATTTATTTAGGCCTACAGGACTGTCTTCAATCGAATACCTCTTTAATAACTGTACTTTATTTTTTTGTTATGTAGCCCTATACATCTGTCAATTCAGTTTATGTATTTGGAAATTAGAAGTTTATCATATTAGTATATACACTGAACTTTTGTAAACTTTGTGTTTACAGCACATGTTTATGAATCATTGTTTTTAATTTGTTGTTTGTATTTCTTTATGTTGGTGTGCTTGTAATTGGGGATAACTCCCTGTAAGGACCCTCAATAAAGAAATAATAAATTAATTGATACATAGTAAATAATCTAGATATTTGCACTTACGGTAGTCTGTAATGTATGTAATAATTTTAATCGTTCTTCCCCCTCGATATCTCTGTATGTTTGTTCATGGTATGTTGAATAATGTCGCTGTATACTGCTTTCCTTACTAATCGTATGTTGTCCACATATTAAGCACTGTATTATCTCCTTCCTGTTCCTTGCATAGGAACAGCAGTGCTCATTCGAACTGGAACTTGTTATACGATCTCTTCGCTGGTGCATGATCAATGCCAACTGCACACTGTACAACCCTCACTGAAGCTCATATTCGTAGCTGGCGCGCTCTGCGTGCTCCAGTAGCGCAAGCGTTCTCGTAGCGCATATACGCTCTGATTGACATCACTGATCTATATTCAGGGATGGCCAGCATTGATGCAATAGATAAAGGTAAGAGAACTTATTAAAACTGTATCCATGTTAATTTTTAGATTTGTCTGAGAAGTATGAGTGCATTATATGATTGTAAGAATATAAGATGCGATAAGAAGATGTTGACAGGCGTGCATTCAGTGACTATAGCGTGAATTAGGAAGTAGTCATCAATGTCCCTCTGAGACGTGCAGTTTCGTACATAATTTCGCAACTCAACGGCTACTGTTACGTGAAAACGTGTTATAATGTGGCATCATCTCTTAAAAGGTAACTTTTTTGCTTCGTTTCGTCTTTATTTCTCATTCCTAAACTTTTGAACCATTCTGTATAAATTCATATTTTCATGTTTCACTTTTATTCACGTTAGCTGTTACCTCCATAATCGAGTGTCGTCGTCTCTTTTTCACAACTGACGCAGAAGAAAGGGAAAACCAGATTGCCCTTTGTTTTTCAGAGAAGCGCGTGTGTTTTATCGTTGTAACCGAACACTCAAATACAGGGTGATTCAGACCACCCGTAACGGTAATTTATTTCGGAAACTAGTGCATTAAAATTTTCGAGATAAAAATATTTACCACTAAAGCACATGTGAACTTTCACTTGAGCTTGATTTCATCAATCAATCTTAACAGGAAGTAGAGTCAGTGGCGTATCACTTTAAAATTTCAAATGGGAGTAGTAGTCAAATATGGTACCAGTTGATAGAGCTCTTCAAAACAAACAACTTTCAGAGGAAACGTTTTTATTAATTCCTACTCTTTCAATGAGAAAACGTACAGAAAAGCAATGGCTGATTCGAACCACCGTTAAGTCATTTATTTCGGATACTAGTGCATTAAAACTTTCGATACAAAATATTTTTAACTAAAACACATGAGAACTTTCACTTGAGCTTGATTTCATCAATCAATCTTAACAGAAAGTAGCGTCAGTGGCATATCACTTTAAAATTTCAAATGGGAGTCCGGTAAAATTTGGTATTATTTGATAGAGCACTTCAAAACTAACAACTTTCATAGGAAACGTTTTTATTAATTCCTACTTTTTCAATGACTATTACACTCTTACTACGTCATACTACTTTTGACCAATAAAACGGTACGAAAGGACGTATTTCAACCAATCATGGCTGCTTATCGCACAATTTTATCGCGTCCCTAGCATTTGTTTAATTTTATCGCGTCCCTAGCATTTGTTTCTTTGTTTGCCAACATTTGAAACTGCGCTGGTCTGGACGTCAAAAATATATATAAAATTACAAACCACTCCAGTCGATGCACAGCAGTTTCAAATATGACTCGCATTGGCATTCAAGAACATGAATTAATAAAAATCACTGATCATACCTAATGCATCTTCTGAAATCCGATTTACAAATAAATGAAGAGCACCATTCGGAAATCCTGAATAAGTTGAATACACCATGTAGGCCTAAATCAACGAGTTCCACTTCTATTATGCACACGTCCAATATAACATCAATTGAACCACCAACCACATTCAAATTTGAAAATTGTACATTCAATAATTATTCCTTTTAAAATTATTCATTCGGAAATCCTGAATAAGTTGAATACACCATGTAGGCCTAAATCAACGAGTTCCACTTCTATTATGTACACGTCCAATATAACATCAATTGAACCACCAACCACATTCAAATTTGAAAAATGTACATTCAATAATTATTCCTCTTAAAATTATTCATGTTTATTTTTTATGTCATTGTCGTTAATTAAAACTTTTCTAACACTTGTGTATATTTGTTAGGTTATGTTATAAATTCTGCTCTGAGAGGATAAAAAGAACTTCTGCTATATGATATTATAGATAGTCACGTATCAGAGATTGTTTAATATTCAGATTTATTGAATAGTAATCATTACAGTGTCTGTATAAAGACACTACTGCCATCTAGCATGCATCTAGCTTAATATTTGTAATGTTGAGATGGTACAATAATACATTTGAAGACAGTTGTATTTTCGTAAGTCAATTAATATTTTATTGTATTGGAGTACTTCGTTACTTCTAATCTTTATATACTTTCTTCTAATCGTGTAATAGTCAATTAAATCCCACTCGAGTTTTGATTTTCTCTAGATAAATCAAAACGTCTAGTGAGATTACTGTTGATAAAACGTACGAAAAGACAATGCCATCAATATTGAGAAATGTTAAAATACGAAAAGGGTAAGGGGTAGTTTACTTGTATTCACCCCTGCCGGCCACCAGGTCTACACACAGCCAGGTAATTGTGCGTGTATACTATGTTAATATTAAATGTACTTATCTAGTTTACATTTTCTTTTCGTAACATTACTCAGTATTAATGACATTACCTTTTCGTACGTTTTCTCATTGAAAGAGTAGGAATTGTTGAAAACGTTTCCTATGAAAGTTGTTTGTTTTGAAGAGCTCTATCAAATGGTACCATATTTGACCACTACTACCATTTGAAATTTTAAAGTGATACGCCACTGACCCTACTTCCTGTTAAGATTGATTGATGAAATCAAGCTCAAGTTAAAGTTCTCATGTGCTTTAGTAATAAATATTTTTATCTCGAAAATTTTAATGCATTAGTTTCCGACTGTTACGGGTGGTCTGAATCACCCTGTATATGGCACCATGTAAGGAGAGATAATAACTTTCAGTCATCAGTTTCCCCAGACATTTTTGTGGAACAGTTTCGTATACAAAGACATGGTGAAATTGTAGCAACCCTTTTCCTTAAAGAGTCTACATTTGAACGCTTATTCACACATAAAGGGTTATCTCTCTTCTCGGAACTAGTCTTCACCATAAAATGTAAGCACAGATGACTGTAAAGAGCTGAAATTCCGCCGTGCACGCGCTGAGGTAAAGGAGGTTAGCCACTGTTAGGGTGAGAATCATGGCCTTTTATGGAATTCAGGTCCAGTGAACCGTGCGCAGTCGAGATGAAGTGATGTGTGTTGTCACCGTCGACACACGTGCTGGGATCAGCGGTGCGGAAAGTGGAAAAGATGGAGTGGCAACGAGAACACAGGGTATGGATTAGATGATACAGGCGACGGTAATCTTCAGACCGATCGAAACACCCTTCATCTTGCTAAAATAAGAAATCAGCGAACCAAATCTGAAAGATGATAAATTCATAATACTACTTATATTTCTTATCTCGTAGCATTTTTCTTTAAACAAAATTTTGTCGTGAAACAATTATTAAGGACCGTATTCTATCCCAGGACGTACGGAGTTAAAGTAAATAATGTCATTAATTTCAGGGGGTTATTGTTTGAGATATTTCAAACAAAAAAGTTTAATACAATAAATTTTACTTGGGTTTCATCCTTACCGACTTAATTACTTACTTAAAAAGAGCTTTTAAGGTACCCGCAGGTTCATTGCCGCCCTCACATAAGCCCACCATCGATCTCTATTCTATGGAAGATTAATCCAGTCTCTATCATCATATCCCATCTCCCTCAAATCCACTTTAATATCCTCCCATCTACGTCTCGGTCTCCCCAAAGGTCTTTTTCACTCTGGCCTCCCAACTAACACTCTAAATGCATTTCTGGATTCGCCCATACGTTCTACATGCCCTGCCCATCTCAAACGTCTGGATTTAATGTTCCTAATTATGTCAGGTGAAGAATACAATGCATGCAGTTCTGCATTGTGTAACTTTCTCCATTCTCCTGTAACTTCATCCCTCTTAGCCCCAAATATTTTCCTAAGCACCTTATTCTCAAACACTCTTAATCTCTGTTCCTCTCTCAAAGTGTGAGTCCAAGTTTCGCAACCATACAGAACAACCGGTAAGGTAACTGTTTTATAAGTTCTAACTTTCAGATTTTTTGACAGCAGACTGGATTATAAAAGCTTCTCAACCGAATAATAACACGCATTTCCCATATTTATTCTGTGTTTAATTTCTTCCCGAGTGTCATTTATGTTTGTTACTGTTGCTCCAAGGTATTTGAATTTTTCCACCGCATCGAAAGATAAATCTTCAATTTTTATATTTCCATTTCGTAGAATATTCTGGTCACGAGACATAATCATATACTTCGTCTTTTCGGGGTTTACTTCCAAACCTATCGCGTTACTTGCTTCAAGTAAAATTTCCGTGTTTTCCCTAAACATTTGTGGATTTTCTCCAAACATATTCACGTCATCCGCAAAGAAAAGAAGCTGATGTAACCCGTTCAATTCCAAACCCTGTCTGCTATCCTGAACTTTCCTAATGGCATATTCTAGAGCGAAGTTAAAAGGTAAAGGTCATAGTGCATCACCTTGCTTTAGCCCGCAGTGAATTGGAAAAGCATCAGACAGAAGCTGGCCTATAAGGACTATAGTAAATTTCAACCTACTATGTTATTTACTAAATTTTCTTGCAACTACCAGGATGAAATAATGACCATAGTGACTACTAAGAGAAACTCTCATTTAGTTTAGTTTTTTGCTAAGGTGTACAAGAAGGTGTTTCATAATACTTTCATTACTTTAGTTAAATGCCAAAGTTTCTTACTCAACTCCACAGTAGACTAAAATTAATTACTAGCGTACAATTATTTAATTAAAAGGAAAAAATTATCAAAAAAGTTTTCAGAATCAACTGACAGTGATGAAGCGGCTGTGGTATACAGAAGACAAAGACGATTTAAGCCAAGGACAGAGTTTGACATATTTGAAAATACTTATGAATTCAACGAACGTTTTATGTTAGTTGTAGTAATCATGGCCTCCTATTATATTTAAATGTATTCCTACTACATGGTGTATTCATATGTATTGTGAAGTTGTTTATAGTCTACTAGAAGAAATATTTTGCTAAGTTTGTAAAAATTTTATAAAACATGAAAATAAACTTAGGTAGAAATCTGTATTTACAATAGCAAGCTACTAGAATTGTTTACTATACTTTTATGAAACAGGTCCCTGGTATGATACCACTGTACTAGCAGGTCCTCATGATGGCACTCTGTAAAATGTCCAGAAATTACTTTTTTAATTATGGAGTTGTTAAACATTTTGTGGCTTCCCGTATAGTTGGAAAAATATGTTTCAACATTTGCAAATTAAACATTATAGCCTATTGTTATTATTATGCACAGAATACGTCCAATTAATACTATTAAACATCATGTACGCCTGTTGCCAATATAGAAGTTCATCATTGGATATTATTTTAAAATAATGAGGTGTAAGTTTATTTCATACAATTATTATTTGGGGGCGGGCAGTTGGTTGCACCTATTACAGCGACGATTTCCTTATTGCTGTCATTAAAGATAGAACTCTAGTGAATTTTATAAATCAAACGGAAAAAGAACATCAGTGAGACTACACTTACGCAAAAATTCCAATGTGACTCTACTTACCAGCATGAATCCAAGGACACGAAAACAAGAAGCAAAGACTTCAGAGAAGCTGCAGATATTCCTGAAACATAAAGAAATAATTGTATTAATTGTATAAAAATCGAGCAATTACAACATTAAAAGGTAAAACATCTTTTGAAGACGACAAAGTGATAACAATTTCGAAACTTCTGGCTTGCAATATTTTATTTTAGACAGAAATTCTTTTGTGTAGACTTTTAGCGCTAGACTAGCGTCTTAAAAGTGACTATGATATAGCATCGCGAGAAAAGTGCTATTCGAGCGCGAAAAAGTATTTTAACACTGATTTTCAACTGTTTTCGACCATTTTAAATTGTTTTCCACCAGACGGCACACAACAGCAATCACAACTGATTAATAAAGCGGTTGCAGGCCTACTTTTGAAAATGATTTTTTTTATAAACGTACAAAAATTATATAAATTGTTTCAACTACTACTCTATATTTTATAACTAGGTCTTTATAAAGAATTGAGAATGAAATATAATTATAAACATTTAAGGTGCGCCCGGGTTTTAATCGTGGAACTCAGGATCTGCAAACGAATGCTCTACCACTGAACTATATCTTCGCCTGATTTCAATGTGATAAAGCTATTGGCTACTCTAAAAATGAGGGGAAATACAGCAATTGAAAATTCGAGGGGATTGATCGTTTACTAGCACGGACGAAGGGCTGCCTAAAAATAGTGTAGGATACACATGTTAAAAGTGATTTTATTTTGTTCGTAGGGTTCGTACACTCGTCCTGAGATCTCGTTCCACAAACATCCCTACTCACAAAATAAAATGACATTTTTAACACTTGTATCATAAGTAATTTTTATGTTAAGTGCTCGTTTATATTTTAGAACACTAAGAATTACCATTTCAATTATTTAATGACGCTTTATCAACTGCAAATAATTCTTGAAGTGACCGATAAGGCCTAAGCGAATTTCCGATAATCAAATTGTGAATCCCCTTCACAACTGGAATAAGAAATTAAGAAAAACTCAACCAAGTAATTAGTACGAGATGGATTCGAACTCACGCCAAAGCAAGCGCGGCCTCGGAACACTCTTAAGCCCTTAAGCTATACCAGACCTGCAGAACTTTAGCTCCTCAGAGCAACTCTTCACTCCCCTTTCTTACCCCACTCACCTTTTCTAGTGCGGTCATGACGTTCTAGTTACGGTCGGCTGCATCAACGTGGCGGCAGGTATACAATACGCTATCAAGAATTACAAATGAATAGATAATAAAATCCTTACGAACATACCTTTAGAAAGTAAGAGAAAAATGAATGAGGGAAATAAATAAATTAAAAGACATGTAAAATAAATTTCAAAATGTATGTGTGCATATAATGTAAGAAAGTCTACCTATGTATATATCGTCCTATTAATAGTAAAGGCGATTAAATCCACTTTTTGTGTAAAATAAGTTAAGTGCAGTCCCCGACATGCCTTTCCGTGCTCTGTATTCTACCAAAATGAAATAAGTCCGAAATGTTGCTTGCAGGCAACAAACCAACTACCTACTTTATTTGAAGAATTTATTATGATTTTTCGTGCATTAATAAAGTTTTAATTCCTGTTCTTACAAAACTTGTATTACTGGTCTCAACTGGTTTTACTAGTAATAGGACAATGAATAAATTGTACGTTGATAAGTAAGTGATAGCTATATGGCTGGATGTCAATACTGTAATTCAACATTGTAACGCACTCCAGTCAAATAAAACATACATACATACATACGATTACATTACATTGACGGATGGATAGATAGATAGATAGATAGATAGATAGATAGATAGATAGATAGATAGATAGATAGATAGATAGATAGATAGATAGATAGATAGATAGATAGATAGATAGATAGATAGATAGATAGATAGATAGATAGATAGATAGATAGATAGATAGATAGATAGGATAGATTAGATAGATTAGATAGGATAGATTAGATAGATTAGATAGGATAGGATAGGATAGGATAGGATAGGATAGGATAGGATAGGATAGGATAGGATAGGATAGGATAGGATAGATAGATAGATAGATAGATAGATAGATAGATAGATAGATAGATAGATAGATAGATAGATAGATAGATAGATAGATAGATAGATAGATAGATAGATAGATAGATAGATAGATAGATAGATAGATAGATAGATAGATAGATAGATAGATAGATAGATAGATAGATAGATAGATAGATAGATAGATAGATAGATAGATAGATAGATAGATAGATAGATAGATAGATAGATAGATAGATAGATAGATAGATAGATAGATAGATAGATAGATAGATAGATAGATAGATAGATAGATAGATAGATAGATAGATAGATAGATAGATAGATAGATAGATAGATAGATAGATAGATAGATAGATAGATAGATAGATAGATAAGCGTACTGCAGTTTAAATAGAACTGGAACATGGCAAAATCTAAACCCGTGAAGAAATAGGCTTCTACTTCCAAAGGTAATGGGAATATGATTTTTTGTTGTTGAAGACGAAACAATTGCTTGTATACAGTGTCCCATCCAATTTAGTTCTACTCATTATTTCAATACTGAACCACATTTTCAACAAAACCCATATTAAGAATTATGGAATGCACAAACTTTCGGGTAAGTTCTTTATTACGAACTGTATATTGATTATTTATTTATATACTGTAAAATTAAGGACGTCACTCGTTGTGTTCAATTTGAATTGAAATTAATAGTGACTTTCAAGTTTCATTACTTATATACTATAAATTTATGTTTCGGTAGGTGATGATAGGAGAAAAGTTTTCGAAAATCTAAAGCAGGTGAAGTGCAAAGAAGTCTCAAAGAAATTACCGACAGGAAATCTAGCATAATTATAAATCTTGAAACGAGATAACGCATTATAAAAAATTGAATTTATTACAATCCTTTTTGAAAATTACATGCCTTTGATGGCGAGAGAACTCTACGCGGAAGTCGATCATCCCCAATAGAAGTGGAGTGAGGCTGACGTCATATTTCCCCTACTTATGAGTTTTGCAGGCCTGAGCTATACAGATGATCCAATATAACACAATGAACATGACATTACACGATACAATGGAAAACGATATATGATATGGTAGGATACAGGCTATATTACAGTGTATAATAATATGAAATAATGTATCAGATGCAATACCGGCATATAATATTATATTACATTGTATAATGCAGGTTGTACATAAAATAATGTACAATGTAATACAAAATATGTAATAAACTAAAGAAAATAATTCATTCATTGTTCTATATACACTTTTAACACTTTATAATCAATGATTAACTTTACAATTTCTTTACTAATTTCCTAAAAAAGTTAACACAGTAAAGAAGTTGTAAAGTTAATCAGTGAGGGCAATTTAATTGAGGAGGAGTGCGTCAAGGATGTCCTTTATCACCTACGCTGTTCAAGATCTACTTGGAGAATTTAGCGAAGAACTGCTTTCAGAATATGGGAGGAAGACTAAGAATAAAGTGTATAAGATTTGCTGATAATACGGCGTTGTTAGCAGAAGAGGAGATGATATTAACTGATATGCTACTGGAGTTAAATGACAGCTGTGAGCAGTATGGAATGAAGATAAATGCAAATAAAACGAAGAGCATGGTCATAGGAACAAACATAAAGAAAGTAATCTTGCGAATTACAAATTAGGCAGTAGAGCAAGTGGACGGCTTCAATACTTGGGGTGTAGCCTACTATAAGCAGTAACATAAGCTGCTGTCAGGAAGTCAAGAGGATAGCAATGACAAAGGAAACTTTTAACAGAAAAAAGAGCATCTTGTGCAGACCTCTGGAGAAAGAACTAAGGAAGAGAGTAGTGAACTAGCTCTTACCAAATGAGCTATACCGGGACCGATCCACATAATGTTTCACTCGTGGTTGAGTGTTGGGCCCGTAACACACTTGCAGAGTTTTCGCCAGCGAGAAATGCGTTGCGAGAAAATTAAAAAGTTGATAACATGGATTCAAATGGACGTCCACACACTGGAAGGGATTCTCGTTCGAGGCAAAAACCTTGCGCGAGTTTCTCGCTGGAATCGGTAGTTCAGCGAATTTTCTTGACACATTTATCAAAGATGTTTGACATTTATACTCTTTATGACGATTGAATGTAGAAAAAGATATCACAGGTGACGATGAATTGTATTGTTTTTATTTGAAAATGAGGAAAGATGTCTCATAATTGCAGTCAGAAACTTATCGAACTTGTACGATATCACCCTTAGGCCTATTTATATGATACACGGGATGAAAACTATAAAAACACGAAACTCAAAGAAGAAATCTGGAGACAAATATCAGATTATCTGAAAATAAATAGGTCTATATTTTATTTTGATGAGATTTAATAGTATTAATTAAACATTTGAAATAATGTATCTAGGCTATGTCTTAACAGTTTACATATGGTAATTTTAATCAGAACAGCATAGAATCCTCTATCATATCATGAATAGCAAAAAACTGAGGTCCATTCAATCTGAAATACCGCCTAAACGTATCATCATTCAAATCAAAACCAGTGTCCAAAACTCGCCCTTATTTTCGTAAGATACAATGTGATTTTCAGATATTTCTGGCTTTAATTTTAGGCCTACTTTTTTTTTTCATTATGTAACTCCATTTCCTCATCATCTGAATACTCAGATTCAACATAGCGTTCGTACGCAATTTGTAAATACGACAATATACTTGCAGGTTATATATTTAAGTACGACAATATACGTAAATACATAACCTGTAATATTTCCCCCAACGAGTGATTACTATAATCAGAAAAATGCTTTCTGCATAAAGGCAGTGCATAGATGATCATAGCGAGGTGTGATCTGTGATAGCGAGAACTCGCCAAGTGTGTGGAGGAAGGCTCTTCGCCTCTTTCTCGCAACACATTTCTCGCTAGCGAAAACTCTTCAAGTGTGTTACGGGCCTTAGAGAAGGCCGTATTATCACTATCATTATCATTATCATTATCATTATTATTATTATTATTATTATTATTATTATTATTATTATTAGGAAGTTAGGAATTCATATAGCAAAGCTTTGACTGAGTCAGGTGTTGCTGTTAAAGTTGCCAAGTCAGCGCAAGTGTCTGTTTGTCTCTTATTTGAATCAGATTGTACCAGTTGTTGAATCCCAGAGCCAAACTGATGCAATATATTTTGATTTCAGTAAGGAGTTTCATGTAATTCCACATTCTATTCTTTTGTCTAAATTAGATAATATAGGACTATCGGTAAGCTATGTAAGCTGGTTTGAAAATTATTTACACGATAGACAATCTAGTGTACGAATTTCGAATACTCTCTCTGATCCATTTAATATTATTTGTGGTGTACCTCAGGGCTCAGCTTTAGGACCTCTTCTATTTTTAATCTTCATTGACGACATTTGCAAAAGAATAAGTTCTGACTATCTATTATTCGCTGATGATCTTAAATTTTTTTCGAAAAATCAATAGTGTTGCCGACTGTCAATTTATTCAGGATGACATTAATTCAGTTACCAATTATCAGTTGATAATGGGATGATGATTAATGAATCCAAAACTTACGTAATATCATTTTCAAGAAAAACCTCTACACTAAAATATAACTATCATCTAAAAAATGTATTAATTAACAGAAAAGATTGTATTAGAGACCTCGGTGTATTAATTGACAAATTATATTTTCACAACCACATTGATTATATTTATAACCATGCAATAAGAATGTTAGGTATAATTCGACGGACACTGGAAAGTTTTCTTTTCTCAATCGTACTATCAGGGACTAGAATGCTTTACCTGCAGACTTACTAAAGGCTTTACCAACAACCAAAAACGTATTTAAAGTAGGCTTAAGGACTTTACTAATAGACGATAATTACACACAGTATGTAAAGTATGTAAGTGATATTCTGTTATTGAAGTGTTGTATCAGTGAAGAATTATATTGTGTCAGTGAAGTGTGTTGTGTCAGTGAAACGTGTTCCTGTCAGGGAAGCTTTATGGTTTATAGTGGCAGTGCAAATTATTTGAACAGTGAAATGTTTTTGAAGTGTTAGTGAAATCAGGATAGAATCAGTGAAATGTGTCGTAGTTCCAGTGCAGTGAGTGAATTGACAGCGAAATGAGTGTAATGTGGAAAGGCACTTGTGCAGATATGAACATATCATACTCGTGGGTTTTAGTTCGAACTTAGATTTAAGATACAAATTAGATTTATTTTAAATGTTATTTTAAGTGATCGTGCTTCATTTAATTTAGGATATTCCCAATTGTTATTATTATTATTATTATTATTATTATTATTATTATTATTATTATAAATTATTGTTAGTATTAATTATTTGTATTAATTATTGGTATTATTATTAAGTGTATTTTTAATTAACAAGTTTATTATTGTCATTATTGAGTGTAATTAGTTACCACTGCCACCGGGTATATACCCATTGCAGTGTGAATAAATACACACAATTACTTATTCTTTTTCAACACCTGACTCTCTTTTAAAACTATACTATACATTAGTGGTGAGATCGAAACTCGAATATGCATCTGTAGTTTGGAACTCTATTACTAGTTCTGATTCGGCAAAACTGGAAAATATTCAAAGGAAATTTATTTCATTATGTTCGTACCGATTCCTGCCTAATAACTGTGAGTATAACTATGATCAAAAATGCGAGCAATTTAAATGTCGAAGCCTGTATGCCAGACGTCATGATCTCGATTACTTATTCTTATGCAAGGTCCTTAAAGGTGTCATTAATTGTCAATCTTTCTTAAACAGTGTCAGCCTTCGTATTCCTATGAAGGACATGAGACATCACAAACTCTTCTATATTAGAAATTCTAAATCTTCCTCGCCGGTCTCCAGATGTATTAAACATGCTAACTTACATGTAGGCGATTTCGATCCATTCAATGTATAGAAGTATTAGTACATGGCAATGATTTTGCTAATATTAATTGCATTATCTTTCTACACATATTGGTAATACTTTTGTATGAATCAACTCCTTTCCATAATATATTATAGTATTAATTCTTGTAAACTAATCACTGTAATCTATGTTATTTATTTTGTTGTTATCTCTATTATGTAATGTGTACCACAGTTGTTCATTTTATTGCATTATTTTTATCACTGTGCTGGACTTTTATTGGCCTATGGCTGTTGTCCAGCATTTAATATCAATAAATAAATAAAAAATAACTGGAGTTAATTTAATGAAGGCGAAATGTGTCCCAACGCCAAAAATTGCCCAGCAATTTTGCTTCAATTGGTTGAGAGAAAAATCCCAACCAGGTAACTTGTTCCAACCAGGATTTGAACACGGGGCCAGCTCGTTGCACAGTCAGACATGCTAACCGTTACTCCACAGGATGGACTTTTCCTTGTGTTAATTTACTAAAGCCTAAAACCACAATCTCCAACTTATAAGACAGGCATTTCTTTCAAGGTTTTCCCTAGTTAGGTTCCTTTGAGAATAAGGTTCTTAGGAAAATATTTGGAGCTAAGAAGATGAAGTTACAGGAGAATGGAGAAAGTTACACAACGCAGAACTTCAGGCATTGTATTCTTCAACTGACATAATTAGGAACATTAAATCCAGACGTTTGAGATGGGCAGGGCATGTAACACCTACGGGCAAATCCAGAAATGCACATGGAGTGTTAGTTAGGAGGCCTGGGGGGAAAAAGACCTTCGAGGAGGCCAAGACGTAGATGGGAAGATAATATTAAAATGGATTTGAGGGAGATGGGATATGATGATAAAAATTGGATTAATCTTGCACTGGATTGGGACCGATGGCGGGCTTATGTGAGGGCGGCAATGAACCTTCGGGTTCCTTAAAAGCCATTTGTAAGTCAGTAAGGTTCCTTTGAAGTCCTTCCTAACCCACGTGTTTGGTTCGCGAGTAGCATTCTTTTCTACCTACTCGCTGTTTTACTATCGACAAAACGCAATTACTAAAATGCCTGAGTACAAAATCCGTGTTTCGAATTTAATTTTATATCTTTATTGTCCTTTTTCACAAGTTTTGTATGACTATTGTGTGGCGGTATAATGCATATATTTTATATATTTTTCCTCTTGCTAAATATTTTGAAAACCAGAATTATACATTCACGCCTTAATTTTATTTTGAATTTCATGCCAAATAGAATACTTTTTCTCCGTCTGCTTTTATGAAACCTAGTTCACATATGAATGAATACACACAGCCAGTCGTCTATTTCCACATTAAACAAGAATCGTGCACACTGCAGTAATGAAGAAGTTTCCATAGTTCCCATTCCAGCTTTGTAAGGTTATGAATTATAACAGTTTCTATAATATTCTGCTCACGTCTCTTTAAGTATATTGCGAGTATTCATCCAGAGGAAAGCTAGTGGAAAATATAGAGCGCAATTTTAACAATGAAAACGCCAGGTATATTACAGCATTCTTTACAGTACACTTCGGGAGATAGGGTGGGAGAATATTCTAGTACATTTATTCAAAACATTGCTGCATATCAAGTAATTCCTGCTCTCTGAGCAGGACGGTCGTGGAGTTTTATTCACAATAGAAGGCACTGAGGAGTGTACAAGAATTGAACACTATCTTGTAATATGCAACTTGTATAGTTGTTTATAAAGCAGTATAATTAATTTATTTTATAATTATTCTGAAACAGGAGAATCTCACAAAATCATTAGCTCTTTACTTTTATACAGGATTTAAACGACATAAATTGTCAAAAAAAAAAAAAACTGGTGGTAGAGCATAAATTATTGAATAAAAAATGTAATGTCGTTTTCTGTAATTGTCATGATTTTCTCAGAAAAAAAATATGTCTTGTGAGTCTAACTTTTTTTGGAAAAGAGAATAGACAGTCATTTTTAAGACTATTTTGCCTGGTATTCATGCTGAAGCGGTCGTTTGTTACTCTCTGCGTATTGGTATGTGCTGGGTGCAAGGTCATTCATTGACAATGACATTCACGTTCAGTTCGAGGAGAAACGAGCGTTGAGTGACTTCCTCCGATTTTGGAATATACACCGACTGGAACTGCCAAGATAGAGAACAAAAAAATCACTACTTGTTCAAGAGTGCCACACTCAATCGCTTTCACCTTCACCTTGACGACGATAATAAAAGCCTAAACTAACCTAACCTAACCTGTCACTAAAATCCTAAACTAACCTGTCACCGATTCGCCTATACAAGGCATAACAAAAGCTAAGTTAACCTAACCTAACATAATCTAACCTAACCTTTCACAGTTTCGTATATGCAAAGCATAATAAAAGCCTAAACTATCCTAACCTAATCTTTCACAGTTTCGTATATGCAAAACATAATAAAAGCCTAAACTATCTTAACATAACCTTTCACAGTTTCGTATATGCAAAACATAATAAAAGCCTAAACTATCCTAACCTAACCTTTCGCAGTTTCGTATATGCAAAACATAATAAAAGCCTAAAGTATCCTAACCTAACCTTTCGCAGTTTCGTATATGCAAAACATAATAAAAGCCTAAACTATCCTAACCTAAGCTTTCACAGTGTCGTATATGCAAAGCATAATAAAAGCCTAAACTATCCTAACCTAACCTTTCACAGTGTCGTATATGCAAAGCATATTAAAGCCTAAACTATCCAAACCTAAGCTTTCACAGTTTCGTATATGCAAAACATAATAAAAGCCTAAACTATCTTAACATAACCTTTCACAGTTTCGTATATGCAAAGCCTAATAAAAGCCTAAAGTATCCTAACTTAACCCTTCACAGTTTCGTATATGCAAAACATAATAAAAGCTTAAATTATCTTAACATAACCTTTCACAGTTTCGTATATGCAAAACATAATAAAAGCCTAAACTATCTTAACATAACCTTTCACAGTTTCGTATATGCAAAACATAATAAAAGCCTAAAGTATCCTAAGTTAACCTTTCACAGTTTCGTATATGCAAAACATAATAAAAGCCTAAACTATCTTAACATAACCTTTCACAGTTTCGTATATGCAAAACATAATAAAAGCCTAAACTATTCTAACCTAACCTTTCACAGTGTCGTATATGCAAAGCATATTAAAGCCTAAAGTATCCTAACTTAACCTTTCACAGTTTCGTATATGCAAAACATAATAAAAGCCTAAACTATCCTAACCTAAGCTTTCATAGTTTCGTATATGCAAAACATAATAAAAGCCTAAACTATCTTAACATAACCTTTCACAGTTTCGTATATGCAAAACATAATAAAAGCCTAAAGTATCCTAAGTTAACCTTTCACAGTTTCGTATATGCAAAACATAATAAAAGCCTAAACTATCCTAACCTAGCCTTTCACAGTTTCGTATATGCAAAACATAATAAAAGCCTAAACTATCCTAACCTAAGCTTTCACAGTTTCGTATATGCAAAACATAATGAAAGCCTAAACTATCTTAACATAACCTTTCACAGTTTCGTATATGCAAAACATAATAAAAGCCTAAACTATCTTAACATAACCTTTCACAGTTTCGTATATGCAAAACATAATAAAAGCCTAAACTATCTTAACATAACCTTTCACAGTTTCGTATATGCAAAACATAATAAAAGCCTAAAGTCTCCTAAGTTAACCTTTCACAGTTTCGTATATGCAAAACATAATAAAAGCCTAAACTATCTTAACATAACCTTTCACAGTTTCGTATATGCAAAACATAATAAAAGCCTAAACTAACCTAACCTAATTTGTCACTAAAATCCTGAACTAACCTAACCTAACTGTCACAGATGTGCCTATATAAGGCATAAGAAAACCCGAAACAACAGTAACCTAACCTGTCACAGGTAAGTATGTAAGACATAATAAAAGTCTAAACTAAACTAACCTGTCATAACACTCCATTTTCTTACGTCTGCACACTTTCCGAGGTATGAAAATAGCCGAATTTTTATCCCGGCGGTACATTGCAAAGTAGCGTGAAACATTCGTAATGTATCTTAAGTTATGTTGGTACGACATGTGAGACGGCTGAAGACGCATATCCGCAATAGGACAAAAGTCACTCAATGCTCGTTTAAACCATTTCGAAATGTAATCAAATAATTAAACTACTATCAATCTTAAAAACATGATATTTTAACAATTAAAAATAAAAGTATAGGATATAATTAAATTTCACTAGATATTTTGTTCAGTACACCGATATGAACTACCTACAGCAGCCGTGGTGAAAAGGCCATGGTGCGCCGAGCCACTGTGTAAGCTGCAACGTGCATAGTACCCATGGAGGGAGGCGGACAACCGAAGGGGAAGTTAATGTTTAGGACGTGCAATGAAGAAAGAAATGAACAAGAAAACATAGTGCACATTATCACAACCTAAAATTAACTTTCTTCAGAATGTCTCTGCGACAAAGTTTCAAAATCAGGAATTATGTCACTTACTGCCAATCGTAGTTGATCACGAAGGTATTTGTCTGTCAATCGTGATCTAAATTTGATTTTTACTATTTTCATTGTTGAAAATAATTTTTCACAAACGTAAGTTACAGCGAACATGGCTTCAACAGAGCAAGCGAAAGAACGAAGCTTCAAATATTTATTTTTTTCCAAAGATTTGAAAAGTTCAATATCTGTCAAGTCCTTACATCTAGCTTTCATTTAACGTCACATTGTAAATCTGTGAGTTTAAATTGAAAATCTAACCGCATTATTCGTACATCTGCTGTAAAAGAATCGACGTACAGAGATGATGATGATAATAATAATAATAATAATAATAATAATAATAATAATAATAATAATAATAACAATAATAATAATGATAATAATAATAACACTTAACCTTTTAATGTTTCATCAGTAACATGTAGTAACCTATAATGCCGTTTTATGTTATACAACCGTTTTCCTAGTAATATTTGTGAACAAATCATACATTTAATATTTTCATAATATTGTAAGCAAAAGAATGCATCCTCCCATCCTACTCGAAATTTTCGTTTTTTATAGAGGTACATGGTTTCGAGAGAGATATTGCGACGATACGCCACTCGCAGGTCCGAGACAAATACAAATAGAACGGAGTTTGACTCCAGTGAGTAAGAGGGTGGGGGTTGTAGGTAGGAAGCGAGAGAAAAGCACTGCGAGCCACAATGTGCTCGTGAATCGCATTTTCGCCGCGGCTGACCTACAGTATATAAGCTAACCAATTTATATCGTTTACACACTGTATATACTGTATGTGAACTTTTGAATTTTTCATCTATTGCACGTCAGTTGAAATTAATGTTATTCAATTTATATTTGTATTTAAAATTTTGTTGTGGATTTAAAAATGTATAGTAATTATAAAACCGGAAGAACTGAAATTACTACTTCTACAACAGCTTGAATTATCGATTTTAAATGTCACGCATATGAAATGTGAACAAGATTCATGAGAACGTAAAAACGACTTCAAAAACTTCAAGCAAAAAAGAAGTAATAACTTTTTCTGCAATTTCCTTTAAGTTGTGGTGCTTCTGACTGAGATGTGATAGCAGAATTGGTTTCAGCAACATGGACAGAGCGGAGTCGGCACGCTTTGATCCCTCACAGAAATCTTCCCTGCAGAGTGACGTAATGACTTCCGCTTCTTGTTCTAACCTCCTCCATCCACTCGCAGCGGGAACTTGCCATAAAGGACGGCAGCGAAATTAATGGAAGCGGAATATAAGAATGCCTTAATGTGACTCTTATTACCGTCAAGTTATGGTGACGTCGGCGGCGTGTGTTTCCAGAAGACACCGCTTCGTCCGGGTTCTAACAATGTAAGTGCTTTTCTTATTTTGTAAACGTGATACATTCAACTTGCAGACAAAAAAAAAACCTCTCTGTTTATAAAATGATTAATTTTCTTTGCGGGCTATGCAACGAGGTGTTTCCCCCGAATTATTTTTTTTATTGTCCTTATTGCAAGCAAGGCGATATTTCAGCACGGTATAATCAGATCTGAAAATTTTAGTACGTAAATTCAAGGGTTTTCAATGTACGAGTATATTAATAAAACAACATTTTCAACGTACATTTTGTACATGTACGCATGCTTGTCTGTAGAAGAATATAACTTTAAAATGTTGTATGTATGTATGTATGTATGTATGTATGTATGTATGTATGTATGTATGTATGTATGTATGTATGTATGTACGTATGTATGTTTGTATGTACGTATGTATACAGAGTGTTTCAAAAATACGGGGCATAATTTCAGGTATGTATTTCCCATATGTAGACAATCAAAATAGTTCATTACAACATGTGTCCGGAAATGCTTTATTTCCGAGTTATGGCCTTCACAACATTGAAATTCACCGGAACGTTTTTCTTTCCGCAGGTCGTTGCCGTCAAAGCAGACATTAAGAGGGCACTCTGACAGTTCATTCCGAGGCGAAGGTTACATTCAGTGTTGTGTAGGCGTTAGACTGTGCGACATGTATTCAAATCAAGAGCTGGCAGAGATACACTTCATGTACGGTAAGGCGGACGGCAATGCTGCGCTGGCTCGTCGTTTGTACCAGGAGAGGTACCGACAGGGACAATGTCCAGATCGGAAGACATTTGTAAGTCTCCATTACCGTCTGTGCGAGTATGGAAAATTTAACTCTCCTGGTTTGGGAAGGGGACGACCAAGATCTACAACTCCAGAAGTACAGGAGGAGATTCTGGAGGCTGTGAACATGACTCCTTCTATCAGCACACGAAGGGTAGCGTTGCAAGTCAATGTTCCTCATACGACTGTCTGGAGACATATATATATATATATATATATATATATATATATATATATATATATATAATGTTTTGTTTTAGTAGGTTATTTTGCGACGCTTTATCAATATCTTAGATTGTTGAACGTCTGAATGAGATGAAGCTGATAATGCAGGTGAAATGCACCGAAAGTTACCCAGCATTTGCTCATACTGGGTTGAGGGAAAACCCCGGAAAAAACCTCAACCAGGTAACTTGCCCTAACCAGGAATCGAACTCGGGCCACCTGGTTTCGCGGCCAGATGTGCTAGCCGTTACTCCACAGGTGTGAACTTGTCTGCATGTATGTATGTATGTATGTATGTATGTATGTATGTATATATGGCCTATATATGGCCTATATATATATATATATATATATATATATATATATATATTTCACCCAACTATTACCAATTTAAGTAATTACATATCACCTTAATTAATTACAAATCAACTTAATTACATATTATCTTAATTAATTACATATCACCTTAATTTATTTACATATCAACTAAATTACATATCATCTTAATTAATTACATATCATCTTAATTACATATCAACTTAATGAATTACATGACCAACTTAGATAATTACACTGTATCTACAATTACGTTTTCAGTCTAATCTTCTCAACCTTTCCTTAAATGTATTGATTTTGAGAGGACCACCGTGAAAGATTGCCGCATGAAAGCTGTTCCAGTCTGCTATTGTGCGGTTAACAAAGGAAAATTTTGCCCGTCCGTTCTTTGTTTTCTACATGTCATCTTAATGTCATCTATGAACTGATATTTTCTTCTACCCCGAACTCTTCTCCCGTTTACCTTTCCTTCCCGTACATCCTTCAGTAGGCAGTAATTAATTAACTTATTTAGTTACTTATTCACTTACGTATTCACTTATGTATTTATTATTGTCTGTTATAAATAGATACATTTTAGTAAATAAAATTAATTTGTATTAACGTTGTATCAGGTTTACTTTTTATAATGAATCAACAATTATTAAATAATTATTCTTGTATTATCCATTTTTTAATGTTCCTTGACTTTCATGCTCTACCTAAACATGATGCTTGCCGATTGCAGGGGACTTGCTCCGAGTGTTATATCTAAGTAGGTAAGCATCGGCTTTCTCCTATATCGACGGAGCAGTGACAACGAAATTTTCACGGAAATTTAAGTTTTGAGTATAATCGGTACGAAAAGAGTGCTTCTAGTATTCATATTACTTTTCGTACTCAACTTCCAGTCAGTGGGAGATCGATTTAGAAAAGTTTGGCACAGCAGGCGCAAAGTGACAGTGACTCAAAACAGTTCCAGCCGCTTTAATCTGAGATGGTGCATTGTATAGGAAGCTGGATTGACTTCAGAGCTCTTCTGGAAGGGTGGTAAAGTCGTAACTCCTTTGTCACATCATACAATGAAGCATACATTGTTCCAGCCTTCAGATTTGCAAGTGCTTATTACAGAGCGCTTTATCTAGCTGAGGAAATGTTTTAGCAACAACTATTATTCTCATAAAGGAGTAATTAATTTCTCAACTTTCGAAATGTCTGGAGTGTAATTCAACTGCACTTAATATTCTGTAAACAAGAAATATATCTTAGAACTCATTTTGTAGAGAGAATTAACTCAAACATTTCATAAATTTTCAGTAATTATTAATTCATTTCTATATTATTATACAGAGTGTATCGAAATGGATGGCGCAAACTTAAACGGATGAAAGTACACGATAATAGAAGCAAAAATGTCCCAGTAAACATGGGTCCGCAAACGAGCCGAATGAGAGAAAATTATGAATGTATAGTTACAAGCCGCCACTGACTTCATTGTAAACATCGTCCTAGTTAGTACAAATTAATTTGAAATTCAGCATTTACTATTGATTTTTCATCTTATTTAGTTCATATTTCACTTATGGAACAAAGTCCGCATCATTGATACATTTAACTCTTTGGAGTTAGTAAGGGTATAGTGGTCCACCGTTGTTTTATTTTATTTATTTTAGTAGGTTATTTTACGACGCTTTATCAATATCTCAGGTTATTTAGCGTCTGAATGAGATGAAAGTGATAATGCCGGTGAAATGAGTCCGGGGTTCAGCACTGAAAGTTACCCAGCATTTGCTCGTATTGGGTTGAGGGAAAACCCCGGAAAAAACCTCAACCAGGTAACTTGCCCCGACCGGGAATCGAACCCGGGCCACTTGGTTTCGCGGCCAGACGCGCTAGCCGTTACTCCACAGGTGTGGACTCCACCGTTGTGGCTGAGGGGTTAGCGAGTCTTACTCAGAACCCAGCGGGCCCGGGTTCGATTCCCGCTCGGGACGAGTTGCCTGGGTGAGGTTGCTTCGGGGGTTTTTCCTCACTCCTATGGATGAATATCAGGTAACTTTTCAGGCGATTGGAACCCCACTCATCTTCGCCACTTTCTTTCCTCCATTATAATCCTTTCATTCATCATCCCGTTATTTCTTCTGGTATTCAGATCGCTCTATAGGCGGCCCTCCGAAGCTGCTGGCTCTCTCGACCGGCCTCCGTGGATTGTATTCAAGTGATGATGGACAGCTTCTGCAACGGAACCGGGGCAGACCTTCTCGGGGGAGGACTTCCGGCTCGGACCGTTATGGGGGCCTTGGGGGGGGGGAGTTGCCGAACCAGGAGTGGTACATGGACTGTTGGCTGTAGGGACCGGTCGTTAAGGGGATGCGCTACTGAATTTTCTAATTTCTACATTTTAAGAGATAATGTATTGAAATTTTAACAGCATATTATGATCATGATTATGAATTAATCAGAAAAATTTCAATGATCTAAGTCAAGAAATAACTCTCTTAAAAATATAATTTGATAATAACACGTTTATTTTTGGAAACCGTTTTTTGGAATCTAAAACAAGAGTTTTCTATGTTTTTATAGTGCATATTATAGCTGAAACACAAGTTGTGGTAATGGAGCATTGGAATTTAGCATATGAAGAGTGAAATAAAAAAAACATGACATTTCTTCAAAAACTGTAATTTTTAAGTAGCGCATCTCCTTAAGGGGGTTAAGTGGTTAGGCGGTGCGCGTAGAGGACCGGTGGGCATGCAACTCATCCCATATTGGGAGGTGTACAATAGACCTCAGGTCGTAGTGCGTGGGATGTTCCCTCCCTCCCTCCTAACTTGGAAAAAAAAAGGTAGAGTGAGTTGATTTGTAAAATTCTCCATACACTACTGTGGCTTAATACAGGCACTTTTGGGACAATTCTTCTCGTCGAAGTTCCTAGAGAGAGTTGTACTGCGTCCAACACGATATCCCAAAGCTCAGTTTAATGCGAGCAGGCCTACGTAATATTCTGTCTTGTGCGAAGCCATTTTCTCTTAGTCGCTGATGTAAATGTACGACTATGAGGGTGTCTTCGATCAGGATATGTTTTTGGTACAAGCGTGAAGCCTCCCGTGCATTGCCCTTAGCCCTACCATACTTGAAATGCATATCCGCATACACTTCGTTACTGGAAGGTTCCATTGTAACTATAGCACAGCACAACTGGCACTCTTCAGACAAGAGACGCGACTGATACTTTTTGAAACTGAACTCTATCCACCCTGTACGTTCTGTGAGTATGCTTTGATTACAACTCCACCTCTCTGCAGTATTCAGTTTTGTAAACAAAGAGCATAGAACCGCTTCTAGTGCGCAAGGAGTAAACCATACGATGTTACAAACAATGAAGTCAGTGGCGGCACTTTGACATTAATCCTGTCAGATTAAATAAATAAATAAATGAAATACATCTACTAAAATAAAATTGGTATTTAATTTGAGTAGGTTCTTTTATATAATAAAAATAGGCACTTGGTAATAATAATAATAATAATAATAATAATAATAATAATAATGTTTTATTTTCGCTGGCAGAGTTAAGGCCATAAGGCCTTCTCTTCCACTCAACCAGCCTTAATCAATTAATTGGTACTTAATTTTAAGCAGGTTTTTACATATAGTAGTGACCAGGTAGTGACAAGATTAATGTAATACATACATACACACATACATACATGCATGCATACAAAGGATCCAGGAGGGAATTAAAATTGACACAGTAGAGCATTACACAACATGGCCGCATCCAGCAGATAAAATCCTGATTAAAGAAAAATCAAGTGATCAAACTTACAAAGTAGATATCTACACCGATGGCAGCAAGGGAGTCTCGGGAGTTGGCTCAGGTGTCGCAATATTCATTGATCAAGAATTAGTCCATGAGCTGCAATATAAACTCCACAGGCGGTGCTCGAACAACCAAGCGGAACAGTACGCCATTCTCAAAGCACTAGAACAACTCGAAATACTCCAACAACTAAACGATGTTCGAAAATCAGCAGCCATTCATACCGACAGCAGAATCACACTCGATTCGTTACGAAATTTCAATAACCATCACCACTTGATAGAACATATTAGAAAACAGATAAGAAAGCTGGAAACATTAAACTGGACTATTCACTTCGCATGGGTCAAGGCGCACGTTGGACTTGCGGGGAACGAGCTGGCCGACCACTTGGCAAAGCAGGCAGCACGTAACAACGAGATACCAGTGAGCTTCGACAGGATACCAGTCAGCGATATCATGCGGGAACTTCAGGAAGAAAGTGTGGTTAAGTGGGAAAGTGAGTGGCAAAACACGAAAAATGGTGCAGTGACAAAATCGTTTTTCCCCAGTGTAAAAGAGAGGTTACGCGTTAACATTCCACTGAATGGAAAGGTCACAACTTTTCTAACTGGACATGGAAAAACCGGTGCTTACTTATACAGATTCAAGCTGAGGGACAACCCGTCGTGTACGTGTGGAGCAGAGGAACAGACCGTCGACCACCTCCTTTTCGAGTGCCCGAAATTGGACAAAGAAAGACTAGCGTTCCAGCGGGAAATGTTAAGGAAAACTGGCAAGTGGACTTTCACAAAGCTTAAAATAATGCAAGAACATGCGCATACATTCACAAACTATGTCAATGTTATAAATTTAGACGAGTAAACGTAGGATAATTTAATCTAGGATAGATAAGAGTAGGCAATAGATATAATGAAAGACTCAAATTTTCACAACAGAATAACAGACCTACATACGCCTAGAGAGTGACAGAAACGAAACATAATGTGTTATATTGTAAACATACAGGTAGCAAGGCATGTAGAATATTGAAAAAAAAATACATACATACATACATACATGCATGCATACACGCATACATGCATACATACATGCATGCATGCATGCATGCATGCATACATACATACATACATACATACATACATACATACATACATACATACATACATACATACATACATACATACATACATACATACATACATACATACATACATACATACGTACGTACTCTTGGTTTCACAAGTAAAGAACCTTCGTTGCAGGGTTGGGTTCAGGAAGCCATAAATCTGACTGACACGCTCCCCCAATTAGTGAAACTGTGGACGAAGATACCACCAGAAGACCGCCGAGAATGCTGTGTTGTGAATTTTCCATTTTTGAAAGAATCCAACCAGTTGCAAAAGAAAATACATTTAAAGAATCAAGCCAAGCGCAAACATGGCAACAGCTGAAAGTTTTAGCAAGTTTACTTCCCCTAACTGGCCTGTCAATCACTGTCATCTGTGTAGAAGTGGTATGAGGCCAGGGTTCTTTACTTGTGGAGCCGAGAGTACATACGTGTTCTGCCCATGAACAAGTCTTTCACTGAAATCCCAGTATTCTTCACTCTTTCCTATTTTCTGCCTTCCTCTTAGTCCCTGCATATGACCCACATTTCTTAATGGGTGAGGAGATGTTGTCTTGCCCGCAATAGTAATGTCCGCACGATTTCTCGTCCACACGAACATTTCGGCCACGCTCTCCTTTCGCCCGCACCACCATTTGGTTAACAGAAATTTCGGTTGAATGCACATTATCAGTACTCAGTATTCGTCAACAGAAACACATTGCCAATACCTTTTTTGCCCATAACGTTGCTATGGTTTTCACCCAGGAAGTTGACTTTAAATTAATACAAAGCGAGACTAGTGAAAAATAAAAAAGGCAAAATAGCAAGATTGATACTATCAACTAAAGCAGCCGTGGCGAAAATGTAATCGTGCGCCGAGCCACTGTGCTACCTGCAACGTGCATAGCACCTATGAAGGGAGGCGGACACCCGAAGGGGAAGTGAAGCAACTGTCTGACTTATTAACGGATTTTCATTTTCCTTACGTAAAGCACTTAAATATAATTTTATACAGTACAAGGTTACAAACTAATGTTTAGTAATGTAACGAAGAAAGAAATGAACAAGAAAACATAGGACACATTATCACAACCTAAAATTAATTGTCTGCAGAATGTCTCTGCGACAGAGTTTCAAAATCAGGAATTATGCCACTTACTGCCAGTCGTTGTTGAACACGAAGGTATTTGTCAGTCGTGATCTAAATTCGGTTTTTACTATTTTAATTGTTGAAAATAATTTTTCACAAACGTAATTTGTAGCGAACATGGCTTCAACAGAGCAAGCGAAAGAACGAAGCTTCGGATATTTATTTTTTGACAAAGATTTTAAAGTTCAACATTTGTCAAATCCTTACATCTAGCTTTTATTTAACATCACATTGTAAATCAGTTGAAAAAGGGTCGACGTACAGAGATGATGATGATGATAACAACATTTAACCTTTTAATGTTTCATGAGTGACATGTAGTATAATGCCGTTTTATGTTATACAACCGTTTTCCTCGTGATACTCGTGAACAAATCGTACATTTAACATTCTCATTATATTGGCAGCAAAAAATGCGTCCTCCCATCCTACTTGAAACTTTCGTTTTTATAGAGGTACATGGTTTCAAGAGAGACATATGCCACTCGCAGGCCAGAGACAAATAGAATTGGAACGGAGTCTGACTCCAGTGAGTGAGAGGGTGGAGACTGAAGAAGGTTAGAAGCAAGAGAAATGCACAGCTATCATTGCGAGCCACAATGTGCTCGTGAGTCGCATTTTCGCCACAGCTGAAGTAAAGGGAAGAAAATTCTAGAAACAATACCATTTTCATTCCTCAAATAAGTTAAGGAGTAAGAAGTACTTGCATTGCGAGAAGGAAAACATTTGTAGAGGTTCCTGTATAATTTAACCAACTATGACACCCATACCACAGTTACAGTTACCTCTGAAGAAAAAAAACACAAACACAAACACACACACACACACACGAGGTGGACAGAACTGAAATGCATGTGTAGGAAGTTTTGAGAAGTGTTAAAAGATGTGCTGAAGAACAGGGGCGTATATTGCGGATGTTCAAGGTGTGCGTTGGACACCCTATAAATTCAGTAATCTCATTTTTTATTTTAAGTTGTTTTATTAATGCAACAATAATTTTAATTTATCACAATTTAAATGCGTGGTAATCTCATTGGAAGTTGACGTATGTAGTTCAAGACTAATTTTAATTAATTACTCCACGCCTGGAGTAACGGTCAGCGCGTCTGGCCGCGAAACCAGGTGGCCCGGGTTCGATTCCCGGTCGGGGCAAGTTACCTTGTTGAGGTTTCTTTTCCGGGGTTTTCCCTCAACCCAATATGAGCAAATGCTGGGTAACTTTCGGTGCTGGACCCCGGACTCATTTCACCGGCATTATCACCTTCATCTCATTCAGACGCTAAATGACCAAAGATGTTGATAAAGCGTCGTAAAATAACCTACTAAAATAAAAAAATAAATAAAATAATTCATTATCATTTAAATATTTTAAATGCCTGCTGGTTGAATGTGCACACCATCCCCAGAACGGCTTTCGTTTTATAACGTACGCTCTGCCTGACGAAGGGGGATGAGTTCTGGTCTGGTTGTCCTGTCCGTACAAAAGAACATCCCCTGCTGAGAGTTACTGCTATAATTCTCTGCGCGCGCAAGGTGGCATGGTGGGGATACTCGCTTCTCTCAAGCTCGCAGATCGTCCTGTATACAGGCAGCTCAACTTGTCAATAGCGTTACAAAATATTGTGTTTGATGTGTGTTTACTGTTTGTGTGAGTGAATTTACTGTGTTTGGGTTTTACTAGGGTTCATAGTTATGTGCCAGCGCAGGTGAACAATTTAAATTACTTATTTAATGATAATAGCACTTGGAAATGTACACTGAAAAAGATCTTTTGCAAAAGCCATTCTCTTCTCGCCCACTAGGAGAGAAATTACATATAAGTAGTGAATAAGGGTAGGCCTACCCCGCCGCTTCCGAATTTAGTGCAACAATATAAAACAAAAAGCGAACAATATACTAGACATTTTTCTATTTCACAATATGAAATTGTAGAATAGTTATCGGGTTGTGGAACTTCAAACAGGTTATTTTGCTGGCCATGGTTATTGTTTGATCATAAATAATGCAATTTTGAATAACGTTATTTGTAGTTGCCTCCTTTCTCCGGCATTTGCAGGGCAGTCATTAAAACAAGGTGATTAATCTTTAAGAAATTATGGTGCGAGTACGGTGAATAATATTTAAATGTCATTTTCTTTTAATCTCATACCATTTTTCCTTTAGTTTAAGGGCATTTTAATGATCATTTTAAGTAGATTTTTAGGTCATCAACATCCGCCCCATAGTTATTATTTATAAATAATACTAAATTATATATTAAAAATGGCAGTTAATGTTGACCCGATATTTCACTTAGGCCTATAATAATTGTGCGACATAGACCAACTATATATTTTTAACAGAACACCCAAACTCCAGATTCAGCATACGCCACTGCTGAAGAACGTGTCAATAATATACAGGGAAGCATTGGAAGGACGGGCAGTCGCAAATGAACAGGTGAAAATGTCCCTACCAGAAAGAAATTCAGTACTGAGGACTATAAACCGCTTTCAGAACAAGAATCGACCCATTGTACTTCGTAACTTGCAGAAGTTGATATTAGACATCCATTGATTTCATCTGAAAATCAATATTTTCTCTTTTTCGACTCTGGCGGAGAAGATTCCAAAAATTAATTGTTACCCATCATGCGTCATTGTGGAAATTTATAGAACATCTTAAAAAGGAAGAGCGCGAGAGCGTCGTGACAACGCAGTTGTCCGGCGGACACCGATAGGTTAGGAAGCCTGTGAACAAAAAATAACTCACAAACCAAACCCAAATAGAGGCAATTGTGTGTAGATATGGGGATGTGGGAATGTACAGCAATACCTCGGTGCTATTAGTTACAAACTAAAATTACAGTATGAAGAATCCCAAGACGAAGAAGAACTGAATGTCTAATTCTAAATCCAGTTAATACAGGGACATCATTTTATTTTTACTTCAATTTTTATTGTACCTGAGTTTTTTAATGTACTTCACTCCCACCCCTTCCACTAATGAAGTTCCAACTGTCCTCCACACAGAACCAAGACCGCATGTAAACACTACTGAGTTAGTGAGTATAGTACGTTCCAGAAATATGTTCGCGTTTTCCAGTGACGAAAGAGCTTTCAATATTGAATCATATTTTCGCACAGGTACTGTCCGTTTGCCTACGTCGCATCCCGATTTCCCCCACCTGCTTCTGCTCGCCCCTCTGTAAGAGCTGGGCTGTCTTAGCTCTTTTCTGAAAACATTAATTTCTGTTAGGAATTGGACGTTTACGTAATATCATACAACTGTTTAAAATAACTTAAATAAAAGGGCCTCAATAAGTAATTAACTGTCACGTGATTTCCCCCCTTTCTACGATCCTGCGGCGTAACCACATGGACGGACAGTAGATAGCATGTCTCAGTAATTTTATCTGTGCGGGTAGGGCAGAAGTGAAGATTGAATTTACAGTACGTAAGGTACTCTTTTATAGAGTAGGTACAGAATTATTTCAACATGAGTTACTAGTACGAAAGACGAAACTGGTAATTGGGATTAGGTACAATAATCTATAGTGCGATAATATGCACATTAGATCTGAAGCCTGTATGGAAATGAACGGCAACCATTTTCAAAAAATGTGTTTAAATATCCATATAATGATTATTTTTCAATTTAACTTCATTCTCTATAGGCCTATTGTACGCTAATGTGCTGTAGACAGTATAATCTACACTGCATAATGAATACATTCGCATGGATAACTTAGTTCGTGAGTAAAAACACTTATTCTTAATACGGTACTGTATTTTGATTAAACAAAAACCTAATGAAAATTATCGAACTCAAAATCGCGAAATTTCCTAGTTTGCGTAAATGGATGAACTACTTTTCTATCCTCCTATACTTAGTAAAGTGATTTGTTTCTGTTTTACTCAAGTGTCATCGAACTACAGTCGTGGAAGGGTGTGGCAAACGGTGTTTCCGGTTCTCTAAAGGTATAGCCAGGTTAATATTAAAAATGTTAGTAAAAATAAAATGATGTCCTTGTACAAATTCAATAAAATAAAACTTCAGCATTTGGTAAATATTAATTTCTTCACGATATTTCGTCCATAATATGGACCAATTAGATGTGACTCAAACGTCAGTATAGATTATAGTACCTATGGCCAAAGACTTGGTTTCATTAAAAATCTGTGGAAATGTTACGGTTTATCTAACGACGCTCGCAACTGACGAGGTTATATCAGCGTCGCCGGTATGTCGGAATTTTGTCCCGCAGGAGTTCTTTTACATGCCAGCAAATCTACTGACAGGAGTCTGTCGCATTTAGTCTTTGTTTTATTGATTTTATTTTATTGGGTTATTTTAAGACGCTGTATCAACATCTAGGTTATTTAGCGTCTGAATGATATGAAGGTGATAATGCCGGTGAAATGAGTCCGGGGTCTAACACCGAAAGTTACCCAGCATTTGCTCGTACCAGATAGCTTGCCCCGACCGGGATTCGAACCCGGGCCACCTGGTTTCGCGGCCAGACGCGCTGACCGTTACTCCACAGGTGTGGACTTTAGTCTTTGTTTCTGCAATAACTTCTATGTAACATATTTATCGATTTTCAGATTTTTGCTCTATTAAATAACTTAAATAGTGATACAGAAAATAATAAAATCTCCTATATGTAATTATATTTCTTTGTTTCGAAAATTTAAGAATTCACAGTCTCCTATGCACGACTGCCGTAGGATAAATAAATATATTTTCTCTTCCTATTGAAAAATTGTATATTTTGCACATAGGAGTTATTGCAGGAACAACGACGATTTAAGCCATCGACCTGGCCCGGGATCGAACCCGCAACCTCTGGTATAGAAGGCCAGCGTTATACCAATTGCGCCAACCAGGCCGACTAAAAATCTATGGACGAAATTGGTGTGAACGAAGAAAGTGTGGGCGAAGTGTCTGTTGGAAATAAAATGTGGACAAAGTGTCCTGAAACCATCTTAATGTCGTCTATCATCATCATCATCATCATCATCATCATCATCATTTTCTTCTTCTTCTTCTTCTTCTTCTTCTTCGTCTTCTTCTTCCTCCCCGAACTCTTATTCCCTTCACCATTCCTTCCAGTAGGCAGTTTCTTCTCAGCCAGTGACCCAACCAATTCCTTTTTCTCTTTCTGATCAATTTCAGTAATGTAATTAATTTAATAACAAGTACTAATTAAATCCTGTGACTATATCCATTTTTGACATGACATTTTAAACCAGACATATCCCAATGCAATTTAGTACTGCCCCTTGAAGCAATTCCGAGTTTGCTGGATTCCCCGCTAAATGCTCCTTCATGTGGAGGTGTTGCAGTATGCTCTCTGGCATATTATCGTGCATTAGTTAATTAATCGAATTGCCCCAATGTTCAAATTAATCACGCTCCACCAAATAATATCAGTTTACGAATTAATTTGACGTGGCTGATTTATGAACTGAACTCCGTACGCTAACTCATTCAACTGTGAATTATTTATCTACAATATTTCACTAATGTTGTGTGAATAAATCAACTATTAGTTACTATGAGTATGCCTACGGTGACTGTGGGGAATAAACAAGCGGTCTATCATGCGGGCGGTCCAGGTTTGAGTCCCAGTTCGGCCTAAACTTTTTTTTTATTTAAAAGTCGGTGGTCACTACAAGCGGACATGGTCGCAATTGGGGTTTTTCTTCCGTTCTCCTATGTTAGTTATCTTCCTCATTCCGTCATAACCTCCTTATTATTACCATTATATACCATTTCCTGATCACCGGGAGACAAAGCGCAAAGAAGACCGGTTCGGGCAAGAGGCCGGAATTTTAGGTGCTAAAAGTTAAGAATGACACTGAGTATAGATGAATAAATGTGGTGTCTGTGAGGAGGTTTTTAAGCCTAGTACACAAGAGTCCGATATGTAATAAAAATAACAGAGTCACAAGGACTGGACAATGGATCTTGTAAACTGTGCGTTAGTTTGTATGTAGTAGTTAAGAGGATTAAACATCTTTAACGGTACTAAAAGGAAAATGACAAGAATGACATCTCAAAGAAGTGTGAGCATATAATTTATAAACTATATCAAGGAACAATATTAACTTTTAGCACCTAAAATTCCGGGCTCTAATTATAGATCAGAAAAAGTCTCCTTTCTGGGTTATACGATCCCCTGATATCAAAATGAGAAAATCCGCAGTGGAGGTGACTAACTCCAATCATCCACTCCGCAAGATTGCGAGGGGAGAATGTAAACAAAAACGTCTCATCAGATACGTTTCGATCAAATTACTGTATATCAAAACATAAAATATTCGGAATATGTATTATATATATATTCTCGTATTAGATTTTACCGTGCCTGGTTATCATGTTTCGGCCTGTTATTGACCTTCTTCAGAACTGGTTGTTGCTGGTCTTGGCGCCTTTTTTTTTGTTTCCTGTGGGAGTGTGTTTGTGTAGTGTAATGTGGAGTCAAAGAGTGTGTGTGTTCTGAAATTGAGTTGTGTGTTGAGAATTTCATTTGGAAAGATTTTTGTTTGTATATTTCGTATTGTTCTAGTGTGTTTAGTTTCTGACTTTTTGGTTAGATGTGTAGAATTTACATGTCTGTGTTGATGTCTCTGTATGCGTGGTTAGCATTTGTGATGTGTTCTGCATATGTGGAAGTGTTTTGTAATTTTGTTATGGCTGTGATGTGTTCTTTGTAATGTGTTAGAAATGATCTGCCAGTCTGTCCTATGTAGAAGGTGTTGCAGGTTTTACATTTGAGTTTGTATACGTCTGTGTGGTTATATTTGTTTCTTTGTGTTGTTTGTGTGTTGAGATGTTTTTGTAGAGTATTAATTGTTCTGTATGCGATGTTGTAATTTAATTTCTTGACTTAGGTTGCAATCTTGTGTGTGTGTTTTTGTTTTCGTATGTCACACACAAGATTGCAACCTCAGAACACCTCAGAACACACATACTCTTTGACTCCACATTACACTACACAAACACACCCCCACAGGAAAATAAAAGGCGTCAAGACCAGCAACAACCAGTTCGGAAGAAGGCCAATAATAGGCCGAAACATGTTAACCAGGCACGGTAAAATCTAACACAAGGAAGACATATAATACATATTCCGAAGCGATATAGAGTTAAAAGTTGTGTAATCAAGATGTATAAAATATTCAATGAATTAGTTAACAAATTGTTTGGTTTTAACATTATTACGCTATAATCTCTTTGACTCTAGAATTGATACCATTAAATGTATTTAACATTAAAAGTATCTGTTCATATCTTTGCTTTTACATAATTACAAAATAGTAAGGAATATGCGTATATTCTTATAAAACAAAACTATTTCCATTAAACATTCTTTTCAATTTTGATGTAATCTCAGAATAACATTATTCCGAATACACATTCTGTAACTCATTATCCATTTAAGTTATTATCTTTGAATAAATTAAAAATAAATTAATTCAGAAAAGAAATTAAGTTTCCAGTAATGTTAAGTTATGTGTTAAGTATCGCGAATCTAGAGTAATTTGATGGAAACATATCTGATGAGACGTTTTTGCTTACATTCTCCTCTCGCAAGTTTAGCGTGCGGTCTAGACGATCGCAATTACACTCACCCCCCCCTCTCCACTGAGGAGCAATGACTTCAAGGAATACTGCTTCTCTTTACAGTGTTGCAACATGTTATATTTCGTATTCTCAAAACTATTGGACGCATAAAAATAATAATACTTATTTGAGAAAATTTGTTCGCATTGACTTGATCTATTTCTTCTGTGAATTAATGTAATAGGTTCCCTTCCACCCTGTATATCTACAATCCTATACCTAAACATTAACATAATTATACTTACGGTACTTACTTACTGGCTTTTAAGGAAACCGGAGATTCATTGCCGCCCTCACATTGGTCCCTATCCTGAGCAAGATTAATCCAGTCTCTACCATCATATCCTACCTCCCTCAAATCCATTTTAGTATTATCCTCCCATCTACGTCTCGGCCTCCCCAAAGGTGTTTTTCCTGCCGGAATCCCACCTAACACTCTATATGCATTTCTGGATTCGCCCATACGTGCTACATGTCCTGCCCATCTCAAACGTCTGGATTTTATAGTCCTAATTATGTCAGGTGAAGAATACAATGCGTGCAGCTCTGCGTTGTGTAACTTTCTCCATTCTCCTGTAACTTCATCCCTCTTAGCCCCAAATATTTTCCTAAGAACCTTATTGTCAAACACCCTTAATCTCTGTTCCTCTCTCAAAGTGAGAGTCCAAGTTTCACAACCATACAGAAGAACCGGTAATATAACAGTTTTATAAATTCTAACTTTCAGATTTTTTGACAGCAGACTAGATGACAAAAGCTTCTCAACCGAATAATAACAGGCATTTCCCATATTTATTCTGTGTTTAATTTCCTCCCGGGTGTCATTTATGTTTGTTACTGTTGTTCCAAGATATTTGAAGTTTTCCACCTCTTCGAAGGATAAATCTCCAATTTTTATAGTTCTATTTCGTACTATATTCTGGTCACGAGACATAATCATATAACTTACTTAGTCTTTTCGGGATTTACTTCCAACCCAATCGCTTTACTTGCTTCAACTAGAATTTCCGCGTTTTTCCTAATCGTTTGTGGATTTTCTCCTAACATATTCACGTCATCTGCAGAGACAAGAAGCTGATGTAACCCATTCAACTCCAAACCCTATTATCCTGAATTTTTTTTTAATTAATAACATAGTGAAAATGTCTTCCTTATTTCCTAAAAGTTGTTTGTGATGTAGCTACTCTTGAAGTAAAGGAGTCAAGTATTGTACTAATATGAATGACACCTGTTAACAATTATATTAGAATATCATATTCTTTCATTTATCCATGAAGTTACTTAGATTTACTCAAAAATACCCAATTAATGAAATAAATCCAAGTAAAAATAGTCTCATTCAAATGATTAATTTTTAACAATCTTTGTGTTGGACTAGATAGCACATTTATAAAGTGTAATGTAAGCTGTTTGCTGTAATGCAGTGATGAGATGTTTCGAACACCCTGTGTCTGCATTGTAAAGTTGTTTTATTTCTCAGATGATGAAACTACCCCAAATTAATTTCCATTTAGCACGTTTCGCGTTCTCAGGCCGTCTTCTTGGATGCACGCGAACAAGCTGAGTAGAGACAAGGATGTATATTCACATCCAGACAAAGATATCGAGCTACATGCCATGAAAGATTCTATTTCGTGTTGACGGCTCTTTAAACTCAATTCTGTTTTGTGAATAAAGTCGACTCGAAATAACAGCAAAATAGTTTCTTAGAATATAGATGGTATTCCCGTCATTATTTTGATTCCAAAGGTGATTAGTCGACGAGAGTTTCCTGAGAGAAATTTTTTATTTTTACGAAGGGGTTAATTTTGAAATTTTCATTGGTGATTTATGTGAAAAAATTAAGTTTCGTCTAGTAATGCCTACTATTTGCCTCTGAACTGTGTTATGTAAAGAGAGAAGCACAAAACTTTCAAAATACATATGTCCTGAAACGTGTCGTAAAATTCAGGTTCAAATATTCATTCATTCATTCATTTATTTATTCACTTACTTATTCACTTATTTATTTATTAACTTATTTATTTATTCACTTATTTATTTATTTACTTATTTACTTATTTATTTATTTACTTATTTATTTATTTATTCACTTATTTATTTATTTATTTATTTATTCACTTATTTATTTACTTATTCACTTATTTAATTACTTATTCACTTATTTATTTATTTATTTATTTATTTATTTATTCTGATGTAGTTAAGGTCATCAGGCCTTCTCTTCCACACCACTAGAAATACAAATACAATAATACAATAATAGAAATAAACAGAAAAGTCACACTACGAACCGAAGTAAAGTCACACAAAAATATACACAGGTTACAGTTACAAAAACTTTACATGAGTGATTACTATCGTAATTAATTATATGCTAAGTAATTAACTAGCATAAACAAAAAAAACTTGCAATTTTAATCTAGAGTAAAAAAAAATATCTGTATTTTTTTTTTAAATAATTTTGTCAGTGGGCTCGCCACTGAACACCAGTTTCTCCATTCCGATGTAGCTAGAGCTTAATTTAATTTAACTTTTTAAAAATATACACTTTCTGACGGCAATATTTTTTATTATTATTATTATTATTATTATTATTATTATTATTAGGTTATTTTACGACGCTTTATCAACAGCTTTGGTTATTTAGCGTCTGAATGAGATGAAGGTGATAATGCCGGTGAAATGAGTCCGGGGTCCAACACCGTAAGTTACCCAGCATTTGCTCGTATTGGGTTGAGGGAAAACCCCGGAAAAAACCTCAACCAGGTAACTTGCCCCGACCGGGAATCGAACCCGGGCCACCTGGTTTCGCGGCTAGACGTGCTAACCGTTACTCCACAGGCGTGGACAATATTTTTTATTTCTTCCTTTAGTTAATGTGTATCATGTTTAGTATCATGTTCTAAAATAAATTAAGTTGCATATAGGTGCTAGTTCAGTATTATTATCGATCTAATAATTATATTTTGTGTCATATGTAGCACTAATGTTTTGTAGAGCGTTAGTTTCGAAATGTTAGAGCGTTTATGTTGTTAAAAAGTAGCTGGACACACCATTTCAATTTAGTAGCAATCCCGCTTATAGTTGTCATACCCCATTATTATTATTATTATTATTATTATTATTATTATTATTATTATTATTATTTACTTACTTACTTACTTACTTACTGGCTTTAAGGAACCCGGAGGTTCATTGCCGCCCTCGCATAAGCCCGCCATTGGTCCCTATCCTGAGCAACATTAATCCAGTCTCTATCATCATATCCCACCTCCCTCAAATCCATTTTAATATTATCTACGTCTCGGCCTCCCCAAAGGTATTTTTCCCTCCGGCCTCCCAACTAACACTCTATATGCATTTCTGGATTCGCCCATACGTGCTACATGCCCTGCCCATCTCAAACGTCTGGATTTAATGTTCCTAATTATGTCAGGTGAAGAATACAATGCGTGCAGTTCTGTGTTGTGTAACTTTCTCCATTCTCCTGCAACGTCATTCCTCTTCCTAAGAACCTTATTCTCAAACACATGTTCCTCTCTCAAAGTGAGAGTCCAAGTTTCACAACCATAAAGAACAACCGGTAATATAACTGTTTTATAAATTCCAACTTTCAGATTTTTCGACATCAGACTTGATGGTAAAAACTTCTCAACGGAATAATAACAGGCATTTCCCATATTTATTCTGTGTTTAATTTCCTCCTGAGTATCATTTATATTTGTTACTGTTGCTCCAACATATTTGAACTTCTCCACCTCTTCAAAAGGTAAATTTCCAATTTTTATATTTCCATTTCGCACAATATTCTCGTCACGAGACATAATCATATACTTTGTCTTTTCGGGGTTTATTTCCAAACCTATCTCTTTACTTGCTTCGAGTAAAATTCCCGTGTTTTCCCTAATCGTTTGTGGATTTTCTCCTAACATATTCACATCATCCGCATAGACAAGCAGCTGATGTAACCCGTTCAATTCCAAACCCTCTCCGTTATCCTGGACTTTCCTAATGGCATACTCTAGAGCAAAGTTAAAAACTAAAGTTGATAGTGCATCTCCTTGCTTTAGCCCACAGTGAATTGGAAACGCATTTGACAGAAACTGACCTATACGAACTCTGCTGTATGTTTCACTGAGACACATTTTAATTAATCGAACTAGTTTCTTGGGAATACCAAATTCAATAAGAATATCATATAAAACTTCTCTCTTAATCGAGTCATATGCCTTTTTGAAATCTATGAATAACTGATGCACTATTATTATTATTATTATTATTATTATTATTATTATTATTATTATTATTATTATTATTATTACTATTATATGTACCGAACTAGGTTATATCTTTCGTAGCGTCCTGATGTAAGCATTTAGGGTCAGAGTTTAATCCTAAAACTCCAGGATATACTAACCGATAAGTTTCTTAACTTGTTTGGGAACGAAAATGCGCTGCCTGTTCATTACTAGCTTAACCCGTATCCAGTTTGGATGTGCTGATTTCAACAACTAAATAATTGTACTTAAAATATGATGGGAATTTAATGATTATGGAATTATAACCTAAATAAAAAAGAGTATTAGTTACACGATAGAAAAAAGCAGAGTGGACCTAAAATAAAATCATGTCAAACACTCTGATTATTTCAGGATTCCCATTTCATTAGCTACCCTAATGAACAACGTGATGCACATGTGTAGCCAAGTTTAATTACAATACCACAACAGAATTATGCACTCATTCCAATGATAAAGCTATTGGCAAGCAGTCAGTCAATAGGGGTTGTGCAAAATGGAATGCAATTATTAATGGCTTGTTTGCTTATGGGGCAAAGGGAGAATTCCAGCAACTTCATGAACGCTATATGCACAAAATCTTCTTTTATGGAAAGAATTAGGGGTATATGTGTCATTACTTTAACTGATGATTATTCGTGTCATAAGGTAGAAAAAATGTCCTTTCAAATTTTTTATAACTGCAATATTTAACTAATTATTAAAGTTTACAATATTAGACGTTTTGCAACGTTGCTGGATGGGAAGAAGAGAGTTTAGAAGTACACAGTACAGCTCAAGCGGGGAGGAGGGGGTTTAGAAGTAAATAGTATAGGGACATCATTTTATTATTACTAACATTTCTAATATTAACCTGGCTATACCTTTGGATCAACGATTAAGAACCGGAAACACCGTTTGCTACCTCCTTCCACGACTGGAGTTCGATGATACTGGCGTATTATACAAACAAATCACTTTACTAGGTATAGGAGGGAAGAAAAGTAGTTAATCTATTTACGTAAGCAAGGAAATATCGCGATTTTGATAATTTTAATTAGGTTTTTCTTTAATCAAAATACAGCATAGTATTAACAATAAGTGTTTTTACTCACGAATTGATCTGTCCATGCGGACGTATTCATTATTCACTGTAATTACTGTCTACAGCACATTAGCGTACAATATAGAGAAAGAAGTTAAATTGAAAAATAGTAATCATAATATGAATATTTAGACACATTTTTTAAAATGTGTGGCCGTTCATTTCGATACAGGCTTCAGATCTAATGTGCATATTATCGCATTATAGACTATTGTAGGCCTACTTAATTCCAATTACCAGTTTCGTTCTTCGTATCAGTAACTCATGTTGAAATAATTCTGTACCTACTCTATAAAAGAGTACCTTACGTACTGTAAATTCAATCTTCACTTCTGCCCGATCCGAAAAGATAAAATTACTCAGACATGCTATCTACTGTCCGTCCAAGTGGTTACGTCGCAGCGTTGTAGAAAGGGAGGAAATCACATGACAGTTAATTACTTAACGAGGCCCTTTTATTTAAGTTATTTCAAACAATTGTATGGGTATGATATTACGTGGACGTCCAATTCCTAACAGAAATTAATGTTCTCAGAAAAGAGCTAAGACAGCCCAGCTACTAGCATTTACAGAGAGGAGAATAGAAGCAGGTGGGGGAAACCGGAATGCGACGTAAGCAAATGGAAAATGATGCAATATTGAAAGCTCTTTCGTCGCTGGAAAACGCGATCATATTTTTGGACGTACTGTTTACTATGACCGTAAGGCTATTATGACTGTATATGCGATCTTGGATCTGTGTGGAGGACGGTTGAATTTCATTAATAGAAGCGGTGGGAGTGAAGTACATTAAAAAACTCAGGTACAATAAAAATTGAAGTAAAAATAAAATGATGTCCCTGTACAACTCAAGCGGGTACAGACATACCGGTATAAAACAGATGCTCTGTTCTAATGCAGGAGCGACCATGACAATACTGTTGTTTACGTAAAACGAGCAGCAAATACAAACTTTCAATCTCATTAATAGAACATTATGGTAAATTTACATTTTATGCAACAATATTGCTACATTTTTTAATTGTACGTCTACAAAATAAACAATAATGGTTTTCTGCACAAAATTACACGAACTTTTTTTCTAATGCAACATTTTAATCTCTCCCGCTTCCGTAAAGCAGTATCATTTTTAAACAAATTTCTGGTTAAGTGATTTTCGAAACAAGACTTCTAGTTTCTAATAATAGTAGCGAAACTGCTTCAAAAGTTTGCCGATTAGGTAACCTTCTTTGAAAAAAACGTTGACGGTACATCCTTCTTGCCTCACTTGAATTACGAACACATTCTCCATAAATTAGTAACATATGAAGAGTTCCCGGGAAAAATTATGAATGTCACATTATTTCTGTTAAGGATTACATAACGATCTAATTGAGTCTGTAACTGCAAGATGTAGTGCTGTTTCTATAGAAAATAAAGGAAAGGATTACTGTATTCGTGGTGATAATTCTCCTTTTTACCATTTTTCATAAGAACAACATTAAATTTCGTAGTGATCCATTGAATTAGATAATGACATCAACCTTAACAAAACTGTGACATTCATCGTTTTTCCCGCCAACTCTTCATATGATATTCCTAAATTGTGAATGACATTATCGAATACCCTGTACTCTACTGCCATCCACTCGGCAGTAGAGCTATGGTCAGGGAGCTTGAACTCAGCTGACTCGTACTTACGTCTGTGCAGAGTACTGCATGCTGAACACGTTTCCAAGTCTCTGACGCCAGAATATTAACACATTTAAGCATGCAATTTTATTTAATTTCACGAAAACGTAATAGAACACACAAATATTTATTTAAACTAATATTAACTCTTAAAAGGCATATGACTCGGTTAAGAGGGAAGTATTATATGATATTCTTATTCTATTTGGTATTCCCAAGAAACTAGTTCGACTAATTAAAATGTGTCTCAGTGAAACATACAGCAGAGTCCGTATAGGTCAGTTTCTATCTGATGCTTTTCCAATTCACTGCGGGCTAAAGCAGGGAGATGCACTATCACCTTTACTTTTTAACTTCGCTCTAGAATATGCCATTAGGAAAGTTCAGAATAACAGGCAGGGTTTGGAATTGAACGGGTTACATCAGCTTCTTGTCTATGCAGATGACGTGAATATGTTAGGAGAAAATACACAAACGATTAGGGAAAACACGGAAATTTTACTTGAAGCAACTAAAGCGATCGGTTTGGAAGTAAATCCCGAAAAGAAAAAGTATATGATTATGTCTCGTGACCAGAATATTGTACGAAATGGAAATATAAAAATTGGAGATTTATTCTTCGAAGAGGTGGAAAAATTCAAATATCTTGGAGCAACAGTAACAAATATAAATGACACTCGGGAGGAAATTAAACGCAGAATGAATATGGGAAATGCGTGTTATTATTCGGTTGAGAAGCTCTTATCATCCAGTCTGCTGTCCAAAAATCTGAAAGTTAGAATTTATAAAACAGTTATATTACCGGTTCTGTATGGTTGTGAAACTTGGACTCTCACTCTGAGAGAGGAACATAGGTTAAGGGTGTTTGAGAATAAGGTGCTTAGGAAAATATTTGGGGCTAAGCGGGATGAAGTTACAGGAGAATGGAGAAAGTTACACAACACAGAACTGCACGCATTATATTCTTCACCTGACATAATTAGGAACATTAAATCCAACGTTTGAGATGGGCAGGGCATGTAGCACGTATGGGCGAATCCAGAAATGCATATAGAGTGTTAGTTGGGAGACTGGAGGGAAAAAGACCTTTAAGGAGGCCGAGACGTAGATGGGAGGATAATATTAAAATGGATTTGAGGGAGGTGGGGTGTGATGATAGAGACTGGATTAATCTTGCACAGGATAGGGACCGCTGGCGGGCTTATGTGAGGGCGGCAATGAACCTTCTGGTTCCTTAAAAGCCATTTGTATGTATGTATGTAATATTAACTCTTTGCTAGATATACCTACTGATGTAATAGTTTTCGTAATTTTACTAACGATATAATCAGTATAAGGCAAATAAAATAAGAAAAAATTTTTTTCTGGGAAAACAATCCAGTTTTGACCCTATGTTGTATGGACCTTTTTTGATCCTGTAGACCACCCCGACGACTGTGAAAAGGACGGCACTTATACCCCTTACACCCTGTATACACAAAATCTTTATATATATATATATATATATATATATATATATATATATATATACATATAGTTTTATTAAAAAAATAACGCTAAAAACCGCGATTTACTCCAAAAAAGCACTAGTCATTTTTTCCTCAATTTCTATAGCATAAGATAAAATCTTGTGTGCCTTTGTAGTTATGTGAATGGCGATTCTGTCCATCAAATTGGTCGATTTTATTAAATACATTGTCTACCTATTCCGATATTAATTGCATAACATAGTGAAAATAATTCAGAAGATCTGGACAGTTTCCATCTGCAACAAATTTGTCGGATGGCACGTAATTCAATTGTTTCTGCTGATTATACAGTAATAAGAGTCCACCTTAGTTGCCGGACCTAAAACGCAAGTCCATGACTATGTGCGGCCTATGTGTTTGATCCCAGATGTTCCACAATGTTCTCAAACAATAACAACCTCGTTTCCATTGTTCTGAAACTTCCGCAAATGTTATGTCCCTTGTGTATTTCGCGTAATCCTTAGATTGTGGAATTGTCAGTTATGTCCAGAGAATAATTAGCGTTTTCCACTCTCTCTAAATGTTTAAATGAATTACTCAGGTCTGTATAATATCGTTAACGTGTTCGACAACTCTAAACCTACAGGGTGCTGCATCTGTGGCTCAGCGACTACCGCGCTCGTCTTTCATCCAGGCGGCCCATATTCAATCTCCGACCAGGTCGTTGTGGAATTTGTGATGGAAAAATCAGATGTTGCAGAGGGTTTTATCGAAGTACTACCGTTTCCCTCTATCTAGTGTGAAGTCTTGGGCATGGATAAATATATAATAGTATGCGAAACTGCGGTCAGCACCATCTGACGGCAGGGGGCTCAAATAAGATGATCAGCGCCCGACGTCGTAGGCGGTGAACATTAGAACTACGTTTTGGGTACGTTACCCAGAGTTCTCTATTTATCCCTTAGTTCGAGACGTTGCTCGAGAAGACAAGATGACAGCCAGAAACTTGCTAATAAGTGGACGTAAAGTGATGCTATATGTGTGTATAAGCAGTGTATGTTAAACAGTGATGTTTATGGACGTTGTAAAAATAGTGTTGTTGAATGTATTGTAAGGTAATAGTAATATAATAAATTGAACTATCTAAGTAGTTTTTGCAGACTTTTCCATTGCGCTGTACACTAAATACCCAAAGAATACAATCCCAATTATCTAACCTTTTGCTTTATTTTCTGTCTCTGTCTGGTTATATTTTAAATGGCTAATATAAAATAGATCGTCTCTTTTATCTTCCTGTTGGCCCCGTTAAGAATTTTCAGTGGAAGATGCTGTGAGGAATAAAAATGTAATTTTTTTTAGGGTTAGTTTGAGAATAGAGGTGAAGATGGGAGGGAGGGAATACTTTCTGCATAGTTTAACATTTTCGTCAGCAGATGAGCTGCTAAATGCATGGAGTAATTAGTTTCTATTTTCGCTACATGGTGCGCTGCTAGATGTAATAAATCCTCCTCCGACCAACAGGTGGCAGCAAGATCTACCATGTCTTGGTGATGTACGGATCTCCGTAGCTGATATAAGAAGGGCTTTGGGCTTGGGGCTTATCAAGCTATTCGTCTGCGGGTGGGACCTAGCTCTAGCAGAGGCTGAGACAGGGTGACCCACCTATTAGCGTCGGATTCACAAATGTCAGCCAGGCACCTCTGCACCTTAGACCAGTGGTTCCCAAACTTTTTTGACTGACGACACACTTTACTGAACGCCCACGATATCGCGACACACTTATTTGATTTTAATAATAATAATAATAATAATAATAATAATAATAATAATAATAATAATAATAATACTAATAATACTAATAATAACAATAATAATAATAATAATAATAATAATAATAATAATAATAATAATAATAATAATAATAATAATAATAATCTTTTTCTGGAGAAAAAGATGGTGGAATTCTGTGTAGAATATTTTATGGCGAACGGGGAGATGTTTACTGTTCACTACACGGGAATTTTGTCGCTTTTAACCTCCTTTTCGTCCAACTAAGACTTTCAAGATCTAAGATATATATTTTTTATTTTAGTAGATTATTTTACGAAGCTTTATCAACAGCTTAGGTTATTTAGCGTCTGAATGAGATGAAGGTGATAATGCCGGTGAAATGAGACAGGGGTCCAACACCGAAAGTTACCCAGCATTTGCTCATATTGGTTGAGGGAAAACCCCGGAAAAAACCTGAACCAGGTAACTTGCCCCGACCGGGAATCGAACCCGGTCCACCTGGTTTCGCGGCTAGACGCGCTAACCATTAACCCACAGGTGTGGACTTTTTTATATTATTTCAAGGACAAAATAATTTAATCATTCAATAGCACCGAAACAAGATGAATTTGATTTTCGTTTTGTAGATTAAACACTCAATCAATGGTCTTGTAAATACTCCTATTTTATTTATTTTTTTTTTCGATTATTTAAGATTGGAATTTTTGTTATTAAATATATATATATATATATATATATATATATATAATGATTTCGCCTCTATAAATCACCTTCTGTGTAATTACAATTTGACCCTCTTTAAATATAATAGAGTCTCGATCAACCAAATCGCGATTTTACGAATTTCAGGATTAAGAGATTCCCGAGGACGAAAATATAAAAATTTGGTTTTAGTATTTTGGAGATGATATATTTGTTTATAGTCTTAATTATTAACTTTTGAAATTCAATTTTTTATCTTCCAATTTTGTATATTTTTTTAAATAAAATTTTACATTTCAATTTTTCACATTTCTATTCACAGTATACATAAAGTAGTCATATTTTGGTACGTTTTAGGACATAAGTGCAAGCACATGTCCCGAGTTTTTAGGTCACAGGAATTCAAGCTCTTACAACTTACTTACAAATAGCTTTTAAGGAACCCGAAGGTTCATTGCCGCCCTCACATAAGCCCGCCATTGGTCCCTATCCTGAGCAAGATTAATCCAGTCTCTATCATCATATCCCACCTCACTCAAATCCATTTTAATATTACCCTCCCATCTACGTCTCGGCCTTCCCAAAGATCTTTTTCCCTCCGGTCTCCCAACTAACACTCTATATGCATTTCTGGATTCGGCCATACGTGCTACATACCCTGCCCATCTCAAACTCTGGATTTAATGTTCCTAATTATGTCAGGTGAAGAATACATTGCGTGTAGTTCTGCATTGTGTAAATTTCTCCATTCTCCTGTAACTTCATCCCTCTTAGCCCCAAATATTTTCCTAAGAACCTTATTCTCAAACACCCTTAATCTTTGTTCCCCTCTCAAAGTGAGAGTCCAAGTTTCACAACCATACAGAACAACCGGTAATATAACTGTTTTATAAATTCTAACTTTCAGATTTTTTGACAGCAGACTAGATGACAAAACCTTCTCAACCGAATAATAACAGGCATTTCCCATATTTATCTGCGTTTAATTTCCTCCCGAGTGCCATTTGTATTTGTTACTGTTGTTCTAAAATATTTGAAATTTTCCACCTTTTCGAAGGATAAATCTCCAATTTTTATGTTTCCATTTCGTACAATATTCTGGCCACGATACATAATCATATACTTTGTCTTTTCCGAATTTACTTCCAAACCTATCGCTTTATTTGCTTCAAGTAAAATTTCCGTGTTTTCCCTAATCGTTCGTAGATTTTCTCCTAACATATTCACGTCATCCAGAATTCAAGTTCTACTAATAATAATATAAAATAAGTTATATCATCATTGTGTACTATTTACGCAAGAGTAATTCTTCATTCTACAGTTTTCTATTACAGATTTAGGACAAAATCGTGTGGTGAGCAATTATCATTTGTGGTGACTTCTCGTTTAACACAATTACACAGTTCCGAGGATTCTGTGGATGAAACAAACTCGTGGAATGAATTCATTTCCTCGCCGATTGGCTATTCCGTCGTTCCTCTTCGCTCGCGATCCTCCCTGTGGGCCAGATCCCCCTGCTTAGCTTTAAGTGAAATTTACTGACTTGCTCTCGGAGTTTGCGCCTCCGCGCAAGATAGTGCCATTCTGTTTGTGCACCGGCTTACTTACCTGTTCCCTTAATGTTCTTTCCGTGTTTGCAGAGAACTGCCGAGGTGTCGAGAAGAACTTGGACAACAAATGAGATTCCATCTGAGGTTTGTTCAATATACTCGTAGACAAATTAAAACTACTGGTCAAATTAAAATGAACGAAAATAACACAACCTATTACAACATTTATAACATTAGAATTTCTTGCGTTAAATGTTATTAGCGATCATTTTTACAGGAGATTATTTATAAAAAAAATCGCGATTATTTTGTAAAATGTCTGTATTCGAATTGAAGTAGTGAAATATAATAACGGTATATATTAGTGCTGATGATCGATCAAAATATTTAATCGATTAATTATTTGAATTTTATCGACTAATCGATGGTACAAATTAGTATTTAGCCTAGATATGGTTAATAATATTACATTCTAGGTTAGCTATAATGTTGTGAATATGATAAAATAAATGAACAAAATACATACCCATGCTCTTCATGTTAATGGCGATTATCTTCCTTACACTTATTTTCTTTCACAGTATTATCTTCATATGAACGATGCGGTTTGTCATACAAACTGCGATATGACTGGAGAAGGATTAAACCAGGACTGGCAATTGGCTTCACGTATGAGCGTTTTATCACTACGGGCAAATGAAAACCGGTTTGTTCCCTCGCGGGAAGGAGTGATACCCCTCTCTAAGGTAGCGGGGTAGGGGAGAGAGTAGGGAGTTTGTTTCGTACAGATCAGGGGTGAAGTATCTACTACGGTATCTCTATGGATGTCGCAAAGCAGAAACCTGGAACTGTGTTTAACAACGACTGAAAATTGTTATATCTTTTTTATAAGAATCATAGTAGGAAGATGGGCAGTGTCTTATTTTTAAAAAATATGTCAGGTGCAGAAAATATCGTTTAAAGCGGCATTGTGATGCAGTAGCGGCCAGTGATCGAAATCCTCGGTGAGGCCAGATGCAACTAGTTTAAGTGACTCCGATAGGAAATGTTTATTTATGATATTAATTATTATTGTTATTATATTAATATCATTATTGCTGTATTATTATATTATTATTACTATTAATGAAAAATAATAATTTCACTCATCAAATAAGCTGTTATGCTGTGAGTGTCAATGATTGTTTCAGTGTGATGAAGCAACCCATATTATGTGTTGAAATTCCCCTTTCTTTCTTTACTTTTTATTTTTATCCCTTGACAGCAACAAACAAGGCCAAGAGAGAAGCTTATTTTGCACCACATTACCACTTAACCATTTATATTGCCCATATCAGGATGCAATAGAAACTCGCGTTTAAAGATTATCTGTCAGAAAAATTGTCAGCGATGTCGTAGGTATCTCGGAAGGCTCTCGCTTTATTTGAAAATTCCTTTCTTTGAATATCATTTCTTCTCGAAAAAGGACACTCTAACAATGAATTAACTACACCAGTGTTATTTCTCACATTTGTTTCTGTTTATATTATCCCGAAATACGTAACAACATTGGCCCAGATTCACTACTGTACTACGAAGTACAATAGTACAACATCCTCGCTTAAGTCATAAACTAAGACATTAGGGAAGAGAATAGTGTGGGTCTCTGCCTACCAAAGAGCTGGAATTTTTGGTTATTTTTGGCCTATTTAGGAAGACAAGTCACCATTGATATTCCTACCCCACACTACCCTTGAGGCCGGCCCATGGATGGGAGGAGTGAAAGCTGACCAGGCCACGAGGCCAGACGAATTGTGCCTCAGCTACAGCTTTTCAAGCGCAAGCTCAAAGCCCGCGAAAATACGCGACATGCAGAAACCAGACCCGGCACGAGCGATCCTGGCCTCAGGAACAAATTTTACTGCAAAACAGGCCTATATACATCACAAAGTTTTCAAATGCTTCTACAGCGACATAATCTTCATTAAAATAACTAATACATTATATAAAAACACAAAATTTGATTTCAGTTAAGCCAAGTGACTGAGGCCCGGCCTCACTTGCCTCAGTCAATCAGCCGCCACTGTTGTGATGTGTTCCATGCTGAAAAATATAAAGATATCGTTAGTGATGAAAGGATGAATTTAATCACTGTTCGAAGCAGAGTACTGCGTTGGAGTTAAATCGCTCGCTTGAACTCGGTCGAGTGTCGCACCCTCGAGTGAGATACGATCGTAATAAATAGAAGCACAGTACAAGGTCATCTCACCGACATGTCTTATCTTGTATGGAAGGCGACAGATAAGATACACATAGCCTATGTTTTGCTCACACGGTAAAAATAAGGCTTTATTTTCTGCGTTTATGACAAACGTTTAATGGAACAGTCAATGGAACGTACCAAAACAGAAACATGAAGTTATAAATAAAATAGTATGAAAAACTCCGATATAGAGTTATTATTGCTAATTAATAATTATTCAATATTTGATTTACCACATATATAATATGATAGGCCCATACATAGTGTTCCGCCTATATAATGCGACTATGTAGAAACATTTTACAAAATATTATTGATATAGCAGTAGATTAATACCAATATTAATACAGAGATAACGTCACAGAAAATATAATAAAACGAATACTCATGCTGCACAACTGTTACAGACACAAAGATTGCTACATATTAGAGATTATTATTATTATTATTATTATTATTATTATTACTAGAAAACTTGATACGGTTCTTGCATTATCGTGATTGTGTTCTCCGTTTATAATAATTACATTTACATCCAATAACATCTATCAGATGTGGCAAAAACAAAATCACTCCTGTGTGGGGGAAAAAAAAAAAAAAAAAAAAAAAAACCGTTTACCTGCAACATTTATATTACATTTTAAAGCAAGTTTTGTACTTGTACTATGGAGAGATTAGTTAAACAGTGCAAAGTTTTGAAATGATAAACATCCATGACGTTACTACACAGTTCATCACTGTAACAAGAACGAATGTTAAATGCTCGGCTTATACCGATCGAGGATTTATCGCTCGTGACAATTTTACCCATCATGCATGTGCGCTACCTATCGGTTTATGCTATGAACTACTTGGCGCTCGAACGAAAACGTGCTTTGCAGACCTCTGGTACGAATTGAGGACGTAAGGCTAAGTGGTATAATTTCAATTTGTATTTACTGTGTTTAACAATCTGAATTTCGATCCAGAAGCATAATGTCGAGAACGAAAAGAATGAAGACTAATTAAGAGCAAGTGTGTCGGATTCTACTTCGTAGGTTAGGAGCTGTAGAGATGCTTGCTGTATCAGAGTTCATTACACCATCCATTGAAAACATTATTAAAAGATAGAGGGGAAAAAGAAATTAAGATATTTGTAAATCTATTTTTTTGGCAATAAGGTATATTTCGGAATAAGTATGATAGGTCTTTCTTGTGTTAAATTTTAACGTACCTTGTTAACGTGTTTCTACCTATTTTGGGTCATCTTCATTATCTACGTCATCTACGTTAAAATTTAACACAAGAAAGACTTATCATACATATTCCGAAGTGATACAGAGTTAAAAGTTGTGTAATCAAGATATAAGATATATTTATAATTTTTATTGTGATTTTAAAAAATGTTGGCTTATATCAAATTCATGTATTCGTTTCTGTTGCGTTAATTATTTTCAGTCTAATGTGCTTGTTTGCTAGGTACGCTTATGTTGTTTATAAAGTTTTAGATTTACAAACTGTGATGTTGTTTTCTTTGACAAGAAATTTAACGTAAAGGCTGTGATTTGTTTACTATAATTTTACTGCTGCTACTGCTATTCAAGCATAGTAAGGGGCTCATCCTGTCGGATCGCGGCCACTTAGTCACTCGTAATGAGTGCACGTCTGTACGGGCTATTCCATCTCAAATCGACCGAAATATAGGGAAAATTGACCTTGCAATTTTTAAATACAATGAAACTTTTTCTGTCCGTTGACAACTGTGATATAATGCTTTGTGCAAAGTTTGAGGCATCAGAACTTCATAGTGTTTAAATTAAAAATATTTAAATTTATCGTATTTTCATAAAATTAGCAACTTTAAACTGTTGTGGCTCCGAAACCCTTCCACCCAGTGATCAAAATCATGGTTTATTCTGATGCTGAGAAGTTAAAGTTTATATTGACATGTAAACAGTTTTTCTTACTTTTTATGGAAATGGAGAAGTTTAGATTTTTCTTCATTAAAACGCCTTTGACCACGAAAAAATATTTTTAAAATATATGGTTAGATTCCGCATTGAAAGTACAAATAAACACATATTTTTTACTGGTGCACCGTTCATAAGAAAGTATTGAAAATATCAAATAAAGAAAATAAATAGTACGCGCGTGAACTAACCAGCTGACTGTGAGGCGGGAGCTAGCCTAGGCAAGCAAGGCTAGAAAACATAAACACGTGATGTTTCGTCTAGTAGCGCATAGCTGGACTAGCTTTTTCGCAAGTTTTCATAAACACAGGAGTAAAATGACGCCCAACGCTAGCTTATCTTCAGCTCTCGGCCAGTGCGTGCGGTAGTGCGCCGTTCAAGTCTAGGTGTGTGAATGTAATTTATTTAATACCCTCGAAACTTATTGCCTAGTCACTAAGCAAACAATGCCGAATCCCTCTTAATAATGCAAGGTTTTTTCTCAATTTTTACATTTTTACAAATGGGCAAAAAGCCTGAAAGTAAGTAAAATCAGATTATCTGTCTCTCTGTATACAATAAAAATAAGGATTATTTCTTAACATAATATACCGAATGTCAGCTTCAAAATGAGTTCCCGTTCAATGTTCTGCAGTAAATGGTTCCAGAGTTCTGAGCGCTGAAAGATGCTTGTTTTTATAAAATACGCTAAATTTGTCGCTCAATAGTAAGAAAACATTTTGACTTTCGATAGTATATTTTTGAAAATGCACTCTCCTCAGCACCTTGTATAAATAGGGAAAAAATTAGAGTATTAAAAAATGTAAGGTTTTTTTACTGATCGATTTCATAATATGGAATAGCCCGTACGTCGGACATTGTGCCCCTGTCACATAATCTGTGACACGATACCTGAGGGTAGGCCACCAAAGGGAAAACTGAGAGATAGGACTTAAGCAGAGGGCATCGGAACTGGAATCCGGTGTGGCTTAGTGAATAAAACGTCAGCACGTAGAGCTGAAAACCCGGGTTCGAGTCCCTGTACCGGAGAGAATTTTTCTCTGTTCTATCTATCCATCGTTCAACTTATTCTCAACGTAAGGTACTAAATTACATCTTTAATTAGTTACTAGGTTTTATTTCCCAAGACTGGCGTGTTGTAACTCTAGATTATTTCCTCTCACGATGAACAAAATGAGAATAAGAACTGTGTTATCCCCGCTAAAATCTGTTATTGTTTTGATACATCATTTAGTTGATAATATTTTTAATTTATTATATTATGAATGTAATACATTCGCAGTTGTACCCCTTTTTGGTCATTTGTATTGATTTTATGGTGCAAGATAACTGCAACCCTCCAATAGCCATACATCATCGTTACTTTCACTCAAACATGATGAGTTAATGAAATATTATGACTATTATAGCGGATTAATTATAAAAATGGATTATTTAGTATGGTTCTGTTGGTGAGGCCTAGAAAGTATGAAGCCCTCTACGCTCAAATGTAAGTTATGTATTTCCGTGGTTATGAACTACAGAGTGATTTATATAGAACTGACACATTTCTTTCATTAATTGTTTCAAAATGAATTGTGCTAGCGACAACTTATTATACCTAAAATGTAGAGGAATTTTGGGAGATTATTTACCTCTATAGCAAATGTTGTCCGGCATTGTCAAATCCGGAGTTCTCGGTGGCCACAGGTTCCTGGAAATTATTCGGTCGTCACATAACCGGATAAATGGAACCATGCTTCATCTGTGAACCACGTGATGGACAATACGGCAGGATTTTGCACAATGAACGTCTGAAACCAACGACAATAATTCAATCTTTTATCCTTATCTGGTTCCCGTAGCTGATGAACAACCGTAATCCTATATGGCTTTAGGCTCTCTGACACATTGAGTAGGTGTATCCTGTCTCCTGAGACAAACGTCTTAATGATTTTCTGGGTGACTGCTCCTGTCGTGCTCTTACGTCAACAACAACCGTGGGAAGCCTAGATGAACGATGCTTGCCCTTCCGTTGGAAATTCATTCAATGACCCAATTTTAGCACCAAATTAAGCAGAATGTTCTCGAGTTTCGATTCCTTGTCACTAGATGCGCAGATGTTTATGTTTTATTCCTATTGTTGGCAGCTGTTTTCGACATTTTGTGTCAACGTGAAAATGCAGTACACATTAAATCAACGACTCTTCCTTGTGAAGCAATACTGGATTACGAATTCAATTACAGCTACTCAAAGGGCATACCAGAGAGAATTTGGTGTTCGCAATCCTCCCAAAAGAAACACAATACTGGGACTGGTAAACAAATTGGAAACAACTGGATCTCTGGTGAGTGAAAAGGACAAGCATCGTTCATCTAGGCTTCCCGCGGTTGTTGTTGACGTAAGAGCACGACTGGAGCAGTCACCCAAAAAATCATTAAGACGTTTGTCGCAGGAGACAGGGTACACCTACTCAATGTGTCAGAGAGCCTAAAGCCATATAGGGTTACGGTTGTTCATCAGCTACAGGAACCAGATAAGGATAAAAGATTGAATTATTGTCGTTTGTTTCAGACGTTCATTGTGAAAAATCCTGCCATATTGTCCATCACATGGTTCACAGATGAAGCATGGTTCCATTTATCCGGTTATGTGACGACCGAATAATTTCCAGGAACCTGTGGCCACCGAGATCTCCGGATTTGACAACGCCGGACAACATTTGCTATAGAGGTAAATAATCTCCCAAAATTCCTCTACATTTTAGGTATAATAAGTTGTCGCTAGCACAATTCGTTTTGAAACAATTAATGAAAGGAATGTGTCAGTTCTATATAAATCACTCTGTATATGGTCAAATGCGTAACATTTTTTGTCAATCTACAACCACGAATAATGAAGTTATATTATTCAAACCCCATTATGTAGCTAACTTCCTTACATTTATTTATCTCATCTTTCTCTTCCTGGCTACTATTTAAGACATATCAATTCCTGGCGTTTAAGGGGAGGCAGAGGTGAATATTTCAAAATCCACAAAATTTATCCGATTTGTTTGAAATTGATCATGGATACTAAGTATGTATTCGTAATGGACATATCAAGTTTCAACTTTCTAAGTACAATAGTTCTGTAAATATTAATAATTTTATAAAACTTTATATCGTTTGATATAAAATGCTCCATGCACCATATCGTAAGAAATTTTCAATATTTCTTTTTATTTATATGTTCAGAGAAGGTGTATAAATAATGATAAGTATTAGTTTATTATGGGAATAATATAGTAATACAGTTATCTTGGTTTTAATTTCATACTTTTAAGGGCACAAAATCAAAAACTAACATCGGAATATCAAAATAAAGATAATAAAAATGGAAAAAATCAAATTTTCATTTTTTCTTCAATTTTGTTCGAAAATCTCACCTCTGCCTCCCCTTAACAGTTCGTTGGCACATAATATTGAATCAGGTTTTCTATAATATTATTATTAAATGAATAACTAACAAATAGTTACCCTCATCTAAAGATTAAGAAGATTAAAATTGAGATAAAACCTAATAATTTTATCCTTCTAGGGAGAAGATCTAAAAATATCAATATTCATTCACGTACAGAATAATTATAGTAACATGTACATAGTGGTCAGTAATAATAATAATAATAATAATAATAATAATAATAATAATAATAATAATAATAATAATAAAAATAATAATAATAATAATAATAATGATAATAATAATAATACATTATTCAGCGTGGCAATTAATGTTTCTATATACTCCTAATCGAACCGTTGATCAAAGTAAACATATTACATTTTGTCCGACAAAACAAAAAAAAATTATCCTCATTTTTTACGAAACCACCTCTTACTGCTTGTAGAGACAGAGTTTGTACAGCGACATGATACCGCCACTGCTTGCCTACAGTACGTGAATGAAACACACAGCAATGTACAGGAAACTCCTCGTACCTGTCTGAATGTCTGTAATTACACGATGTAATCACGACACCCGCTTTGGTCACCGCTGATATGACTATTATTCAGTAAGTATTAATCAGATATTAACATGCTACATGTAATTTGATGGTCAAACTTTCAGCGCTTCCAGTTCTAAGTTTCGGAAAACGTATTCATACTTCTGTTGTCATGGGAGATGTTATTGAACGATCTCTGAATTCTCAGAAGGAAGCTTTGGAAGCCTTAGATACAGCAGGAAATGAAATTGGATTGAACATAAATGAAACTAAAACCAAAGCCTTAATTCAAACTAGAAACAGAACTGATCCAACTGATGTAATTCAGGCAGGAAATCGTACAACAGATGTATGGGTAGTACATAAATTTAAGTACTTGGGAATGTCTCTCAAGGATAAAAATTAGGGGCTAGGAGAAATCCAGAGCCGAGTAAAAGTAGTTAAGAAACGTCTGTTGAAATTTAGCATAATAATAATAATAATAATAATAATAATAATAATAATAATAATAATAATAATAATAATAATAATAATAATGGCTTTATTTAACCAGGCAGAGTTAAGGCCGTAGGACTGATTCGGATTTAAGTAGTTACATACAGATACAAATTTACATAATGATGTCAAAAGAGGCAGTTAAATAAAAATTTACCTAATAAAATGAAAAACACAGTGGAATATTTATTTATTTTTATTTAACTAGCTAGCTAGCAAGTACAAATTAAATTTATAAAACAAAAATGTTTCTAGCCACTACCATAAGAGCCAGGCTCGTGTACGGTGTGGTCTTAGCCAATATATAGCATAAAATTTACAAGGACAGTTTGGGCTACTAAATACAGTAAGTACCTTAATTCAAACCAATAAATAACACATAAGAGCAAAAAAAAAAAAAAAAACACACAGAAGAAAGAGGAAAGGAGAGAAAAACACATTTAATATAAATTGACAATCAGACAGAAGCCGGTGATACTCAATAAAAATATTAGTATAGTCGACAGAAATAAAAGAGTCAATTAACGATCAAGAGCACCTAATATCCCACTTCCTCCATCGCCAGTTTTAACTCGATGGGTAACATGGCTGGATGCAGCTTTGTATTATGCTCAGCACATAGAAATAGTCAAAGAGGTTGTTAATTCATTGGACTCGAATGATGCTACATCAATAGAAACAGTGCAAAATATTCTGTCTGGCACTGACTGGGTTAGAAGAGAATCTTGTTTTCATACCTGCTCATTTTTGTTTCTTATCAACAGCCATAACGTAAATGGAAGCTGTGAGATCTCCCTTAAATGAATCATTTACTCTTTTTGTAAACAAAAAAAAAACAATATGCAATCTAAGTTCTGTTCCTGGTAGTATAGGACAAAAAGTTAAAGAGAACGTGAATTATGTAATTTCAAAAAATCCTGCGATATTCGAGACATCCTCGAAGGAAAACCGTCTGTCACACCAGGAGACTTGCCCCTCTCTCTGGAGCAGTTAACATCATTTAAATATGCCCCAATAGCATCTTGTGACGTGGAGAGAAGTTTTTCACGTTATAAAAGTGTTTTGCGAGACGAAGTTTTTCGTTGAAAATTTATGCAAAATGATGGTTGTGAACTGCAATTGAGACAAGGAAATCAAAAACTTCTTAACTCCAATAAACCAAATTTTACAGGAGAGAGAAAAAACTTATTATTTCTCTTACTAACTTTAAATACTATACATTTAGCTATTAATATTGTGTAAAATTACATTCTTTATCAATTAAATACTTCAAAACATAAATTTTTACATTATCTTACGCTACAATTTGAAATAAACACTGATGGAGTTGGTGGTTTTCTGACTTCCACAGTGTATGAATTAAGAAAAGTGAATAAATATGAGCCATGTGAAGAAAAAAAAGATATATATATATATATATATATATATATATATATATATATATATCATAATGCCCTTATGAAACATTGGAATATACAGAGGTGTGAAAATTATTAGAATAATCTTAATTTTAAAGGTTTTTTAATAATTCCTTCACAAATATTCATTGAATTGATGAATATTGGTATATAATATTACTATACTGATGTAGGATATATTTACTACTAATATGCCGGGAAGCATTGTTGTACATTGGTATTTTTCTTATTTTACATTTGTTATGGGAATTCAGAAATTATTATATTATGTTGGCGGAATTGGAAACATAAAAAATTAATTAAGAAATGCTTTAAACAAAATGTTCTTTGCGTTTACATTGTTGTGAAGGTTCAAATGAACATATACATCTGTTTTGTGCATATATTTTTTTATGTTTCCAATTCCGCCAACATAATATAATAATTTCTGAATTCCCATAACAATTGTAAAATAAGAAAAATACCAATGTACAACAATGCTTTCCGGCATTGTTAGTAGTAAATATATCCTACATCAGTATAGTGATATATATACCAATATTCATAAATTCAATTAATATTTGTGAAGGAACTATTAAAAAACCTTTAAAATTAAGATTATTCTAATAATTTTCACACCTCTGTACGACAAAATGGAAGTTTATTATTAAGATTAACATTGCTACATTTTTTTAATTTCAAATATAAGCCGCCAGAAAACCACAAATTACCATAAAGGACATCAAAATACACAAATAAAACCACAAACAATATTAAAATATTAACATAGTCTGATTCATGTTACAGATTCTGTTTTTTCCTCTCACTCTCATGTTCTTCCTGTGCATCTAGATTCTAGATTATTACTGTCCGTAAACAGAGTTTGGTAATTCATCCTACTTCCCTCAGAAATAAACTGCATTAAATTTCGCAAGTCCTCTTGCTTTCTTCTTTCAATGGCAACGCTGAAATTATACCTTAGTTGACTGGGGAATGATGCATCTGTATTGGGTTTCTGGAAGTTAATCGACTCGATATTGTGCCTTTAATAGTCTTACTTACATGGATTTCATAGATTTTTCTGACATTCTGAATACCGTATCGTATCACTTTACTCAGCTGGTTGAGCGATAGTGTTGCCACCTACCGGGAAATTAAGCTTGGAATGCAAAAACTCTGGAGTAAGTGGAGTTCTGACTTCCACGAGTTTTAAAACAGCCCCCAGAATGCAGATGAATGTCGATATTAGTGTATTCTTGCCTTCCACGCATGCGGGACAAACTAGAAAGCCTCGTCCAGCCCATAACTCAATTTTTAAAAAATTGGAGTTAGTGGGTTTTTCATCTCCCTGTCCCAATTCATCAGTCAACATTGGCAGCGGGGCCACTTCTGCTTCAACCTCTAAGGAATAATGTAAGTTTATTATTATTAATACTAACTCGTCTTGTCTACTGCCGAAGGACATTAATTCTTTTAATTTAATAGTGCATATTTACTGGCATATTTTCAAGTTTTTAAGAACATATTTGCATGAATATTTTATAGTTTTTCATGGCATGAACTTCCGGGCCCTACTTATGAAAGAGAAGGGGACAGTCACAGTCGCGCTCAAACCTCCTGATGTTTCGCGAGCTCCAGTAACATGCGAGCGCGACGTTGTCACATCTACCCTCTCTATCTCTGTCTCTCAGCGGCAGTAGTTTTAAAACTGTGGAGCGCGACCCTTTACCTGAGATTGGTTTGATAGGGAGATGCAGAAGACTTCTTAATAATAATAATAATAATGATAATAATAATACAGTGAAACCTGTTCAAAACGGAAGTGACATGGTCCTAATTTTTTTCCGTTGTGGACAGGTTTCCGTATTATTCAGATGTGACATTAAAATGGAATATTTTGTCATTCATATACATGAAAAACAAAATGGAATGCCGTAAATTGCAAGAAGTACAAAATATTCCATTTAACACTAATCACATTAAATCAGCTTTCTGTCGCTTATTACGTTGGTGAATCATCTTGATTAAAATCTCATTTTCTGTATAAATGTTATCATAACTCACTCATTAGTCATTAAACATTACTAAAGTTTACTAATCTCATTATATTTAATATCTAACACTATACTCTAATACTGTACTGTATATCACTGCACATTATTAATTAATTGGACTAGGAGCCATCTATTAGAAGCCTTAAATTCTGGTTTATTTAATTTCTTTCCCAGTTCAATAGCTTGCTTTGCAGAATAGATCCAGAAATTGGCTTGTTCTTTGAAAGGTCATGAAGAACCCACTCCCACAACAGTTCATTTATTTCCACATAAACAGTTGCTTTCTGGTTCCTTTTGTGTCACCAATATTGGCCGCACGCCACTCACTCATTATGATCTTTATTTTTTAAAGTGTCACACCTGAGTTTTCCACAACTGTACTTCAACATTAATTCACATAGACTTTGTTTCTAATTTTCCTTTATCTCGATAACTTTTACTTCATCACTTAATGTTAATGCCACATTTTATGCAACTTTTTTTTTACCTGGAAATCACTACACTTGCGCTTTGTTTAGCTACGACAGCATACGGATGTGAAGCATTGAAAATCTTTGAAGGGACTCGTCTGCCTAGTCAACAGGGTAATAAAATTTATGACCGACAGGCCAACACACCCTCGTATCCTCTAAAATTTTGCAAGGAAAACTTGTTTTTATCTTAGTGATCTACATATTTCGTATATTCCTTGAAATTACACGCTGTTTCAAAATATAGTTACAAAATATAGCGTGTCCAAAATATTATTTCCGTTTTGAACAGTACCAGACAGTTTCCGTTTCCGCGTTGGACAGTTTCCGTTTTAATCAGGAATAATTACACATAATACATACAAATTTCGCCAGGACCAATAAATTTTTCCGAAATAAACAGGATTCCGGATTATTCAGGTTCCGATTTGAACAGGGTTCGCTGTAATAATAATAATAATAATAATAATAATAATAATAATAATAATAATAGTAATAAATATAATCAGGTTGTATCGAATGAAATTAAAAGTCACACAATATAGAAAAACTAATTGAGTCAGACGTAAATAATCATACTCTCTGAGATCATATCAGTTTTTGTAATAGTGTAATTTTTATTGGGGTTAATAAAGTTGTCGAATAATATAAAGGCACACTGTGATAAAATAAATTGAATGATAGGCTTAATTTGAAATAGTAATTTTCTGTACAAATAATTGACATGACCCTAAATAGCATTATGTCCATGCTCTCAAAGCATATTCTTGCAAAAATAGCGATTATTATATTATGTCTGCTTTCCGTTTAAGGAAAATTATGAATTAATAAAACGTACCATTTGCACTGCAAATTTCTATTCCAGTAACAGACGATATTAAGGACGATAATAAAAAATCGCGACTCGATCACTGCAGCTGCGATGTCGGAAGGATGTAAGCGCAGGAAAGTAAATTGTGGTAAACATGAGGACTTGGAAAGCACGCACACGGCAAACAACTATAAATGCTTTTTTCGAAAGAATTAAGCACAATACATTTTGTAAATGTCTTTGACGTACAGTACAGTAATTACACAATGGAGTAATACTGTATTACGTTTCATGAATCATGTATTTCAATAAAGAAAAATGCTAATAGATACTGTATATAAGTCAAAATTAGTATACTCGTCTAATACACGGTCCCTTGAACAGCGTCTTATCGGGACTTCAATGTATTAACTCATAAAATTGGAACCACTGGGTGTAGAAATATGATTTTTGTTTCTGTGTGTTCAGAAAACATTAAACATTCATCATACATACATGTAGCTCATATTAGCTGTATATGATGCATAGTTGTATTAGCTGCATATTACATGTATTAGCTCATAAATTCAATTACTACTTTACCTTATAGGTTCATATAAATTTAAATAAATATGTAGTCTATTAGTCGTTAAAACTGAAGAATATTGCTGGAGAACCTTTTAAGTGTAGTGTAAATATTTGTAATTTATATATGTACTAGCCGTACCCGTGCGCTCCGCTGCACCTGTTAGAAATAAATATAAAGTAATAACATAATTAAAATAGGACATTTGATCCAGGGAACATTCGTGTTTGATAGAAGGATAAACCGTCTAATATGTTACTTAATTTAAATTGCATCCAAATAATTAAAATGCGATCATTTTGGTCCAGAGACACTCATTTGGTGCAATCACAATTCCTTTAACCCGTTTCTTAATTTTTATTACATGCAACTATAGTTTAATGAAGATTGACATCATTTAGATTTAATGTGTATATTTTATTTTACTTGTTATAGGTTTCCATTGAATTATGGTAATAACTTAATTTTAATCCTTGTTTTCTACGTATTCAGTAAATGGCGCTTGGCCCACTATGGTTCTGAACCCTTCAAATAACTTAAATTATATTATATAATATTACATATATTATATTATATTATATTATATTATATTATATTATATTATATTATATTATATCAGAAGTTACTGTAATAACATTATAGCATTATGTCCATCTAGAGAAACTACACTTTCCAATGGTGAAATAATAATTAATTATACAAATCGGTTAATTTAGCTTCCGATATTACTTCAGACAAACACAGAAACATTCTCTGTAGGCTATCTTTCATAGCTTTCGATTGTTGCTGTCCAAGGCCCCTTATAGACGAAGTGATTTTTTTTAATTCATTACACGGCCTTAGATGGCAGTTATTTTAATTTTAAAACTCATTTATCTCATTAAATATCAGTCCTATCAAAAACTTTCAAGGAACAAAACTTATCGGAAATTATTTTTAAAGAAACTTGTGTTATGTAATATTTTTCACAAAAATCAATAATAAGCGAGGCCCCCTTATAACCCCCCTTTTAAATAATGTATTTTGAAAGCCATATAGCCTAAAATCTAAGTTACAACGAACTTAATTTATATTCCAATTTTTATCGAAATCCGTTCAGCCATTATCGCGTGAAAAGGTAACAAACCTACAGACAGACAGACATACAAACAAAAATAAAAAAAAAAGCGATTTTCGGTTTCAGGGTGGTTAGTTACATATGTTAGGACCAATTATTTTTGGAAAATCGAAAATTACCAGAAAATTTTCGGCTACAGATTTATTATTAGTATAGATTGTATTGATTAAGGCTGGTTGAGTGGAAGAGAAGGCCTTATGGGCTTAACTTTGCCAGCGAAAATAAAACATTATTATTATTATTATTATTATTATTATTATTATTATTATTATTATTATTATTATTATTATTATTATGTAGGGTCTCTACAACATACCAATTTTCCGAACGCACTTGTTATTTGATTATGGAACTTTCTAAGCGGCGAGTTTGCGTGCCCATATGTTGCAACGCAGCACTGCGCTATTGGCTATCGCCGATAAGCGGACACACCTGCAAACGTCAGGAGGTTTGAGCGCGACTGTATAGCGGAACCGAAATAAGAATAAATTATAAGACAACATGAAGTCTTATTTGGCAGAAGCAATAGAGAACTACGTGGGTGCCGTCATTGGTAGAGTCAACAAAGAGAGACGCGCTACTTCAAACAACACACTGGACAGGTGCAATATGAGGGCAGAGCGCATGCAGGCGTCGTGTTACTTCAGCGCTCCAGCAGTCTCGAGTTGCCTCATTTTGTCTGTGTCTCCTCCGCGCCGTCATCAATGATGGATGCGGCCCTGCTCCCAGATACTAACTCTCTAATCACCTGACTGACGTAATAATTACCCTGCTGGCTTAATGGTACACCCAGCAACTTGCCGTTTAGTAGCTGTTTGTTGGAGTGCTTAACACTCCACTGCTCTCGTTGTATCATGTCTCAACAAAATAAATCTGTCTTTAAGGATATAGGTACTCTTTATATTTATTTATTTATTTAATCTGACAGGATTAAGGCCATAAGGCCTTCTCTTCCATCCTACCAGATAACACATATAAATACAAAAAAGAAATACAAACACTGATGAAAATAATACAAATTAAGTTAAAGCCCTATAGAGGGTCAACAGAATCAAAAGAACACTGTAGAGCTCTCATCGAGCTAATACAAGAAAAAAGAAAGAAAACAGAGATAGCAATGATGATAGTGATAACTGATGATGGTGATAATAATAATAATAATAATAATAATAATAATAATAATAATAATAATAATAATGATTAATAATAGTAATAATAATAATAGTAATAGTAGTAGTAGTAGTAATAATAATAATAATAATAATAATAATAATAATAATAATAATAATAAATACATTACATATTAATTTTCAATTTTACAACAGCATAGTTACAATATTTACTATATGTCATGGGTTAAGGTGAAGTTGCGCAACCTAACATGTGTTCAACAAGCAATTCCACGAACTATAATGTGATTTTTTAAACTAAATTTGAATTTTGATATTGTCCGACATCTCATATAAGTAATTATAACCAACTGGCAAGCTAACATAAATTCAAATCGATAAATATGTATATCATCAGCAGAAACGGAACTTTGGCAGAATGCCTTTTCAAATGTGTTAAATCTATCTTCATTTTGAAAGTAAATCTGTACGAATTATACCTTTCCGATTGAAACGACATAATTTTTATGTTGCCCTTTTCTGCCTTTTTAAATATAGGGGAGAGTCGGGTAGTAACGGACATCGGGTAATATCGGACAGTGCGTTTCTTTCATCTACCACCATACGGTAGTACCTGAATGACATGGTTACGTTTCTCTATGCGATATCACAGAAACGTAACCATGTCAATCAGGTACTATCATCGTGTGATAGATGAAAGAAACTCACTGTCCGATATTACCCGATGTCCGATACTACCCGACTGTCCCCTAAATGCCTAATTTACAAAATTAATGCTTTCTTGCCTTTATTTGATTTTTTTATCTATTATTAATTTATTTATTATTAAAAATTGCCTACAGATTATTTTAATTTATTTCTATAACCGCTACAATGAAAGTGACTTCACCAAATGTATATTATTGTCTTTCAGTCTGTTCATATTCTCTTTGCAACAATGAGTGCTGCCGTGCAAAAATGTATAACAGTAAGCGTTTTAATTATCGCTTGTGTTTATTTGACAAGGCAACAATGAGTGCGGGTCTGACGTTATTTTTAACGGTTATTTTCCTTTCAGTTCTCATTGCGACGTTGTTGTAGCTATCCCGTCGCTCTAATTTCCGGCAGCCAATCACGTTGCAAGTCGGCTACATTTAAACGTGTGCGTCTTGTGATTCGTTGATGATGACTTATTCATTTCCTAAGGTTTGATAGATACTTAATATAATCGCCCGCCATTTTGGCTCTTTCGTTGGCATTCGCAGAAAGCACACGAGGACGTTATTTGCCGCTCAATTATTTGCTGAATTACAGTGCCTTTGATTTATTATCATAGGAGCTGCGACATGATAATGTTTAACGATGTGGCAAATAGATTCCTCGTATGGTAGCTCGGCAACGAAAGAACAAAAATGGCGAACGATATTACCTATCTAGACTTTATAGAGCCTTCACTTTCTAAAACGCAAGCAAAGAGGCGGAGTCACGCCGGGAATAACAGCGTCGCGACTATAGCTAAATATTTCATATCGCAACATATCAGTACAACCAAACACAAAAATTCTCTTTCCAAGGCTACTCGAAAGAAGATTTCTTTGCTTCCAACAGTAATTGCAACATCGAGTCGAAAATCTCAATTTGCATTCGACTTATGTAAAGATTTTCTTGCTGCCGAAATCCCTTTGTGGAAAGTGCAAGGTTGTGGGTCAAGTGCAAGGTTTTTGTAATTGCCTTTTAATGCGTATTTTAGCTATTTATAATGCCTTTTTGCCTGCCTTTAATTATTTATGATGCCTTTTTGCCTGCCTATTTTAATAATTCATAATGCCTAAATTTCCGGTCTCTGATATCAGTTGTGTCTTTCAGCTGGTTCGCAACGGATTGCCCGAACCGCCTCTTAAATTTGTCGCAGTTCGTAGAACCGATTGTTAAATTTGAAGTTTAAATGAACACTATAATGAAATAATGCTGAAAAATTAAGAAAATCCATTTTTTTTGTTTTTTTTTTTTTTTAGGATAGTAATTATATTTGAGACTGTTTTAAATGAACTAGCTATACAGAGTGTTTAAAAAATACGGGGCATAATTTCAGGTATGTATTTCCCACATGTAGACAATCAAAATAGTTCATTACAACATGTGTCCGGAAATGCTTTATTTCCAACTTATGGCCTTCACAACATTGAAATTCACCGGAACGTTTTTCTTTCCGTAGGTCGTTGCCGTCAAAGGAGACATTAAGAGGGCACTCTGACAGTTCATTCCGAGGCGAAGGTTACATTCAGTGTTGTGTGGGCGTTAGACTGTGCAACATGTATTCAAATCAAGAGCTGGCAGAGATACACTTCATGTACGGTAAGGCGGACGGCAATGCTGCGCTGGCTCGTCGTTTGTACCAGGAGAGATACCCACAGCGACAATGTCCAGATCGGAAGACATTTGTACGTCTCCATTACCGTCTGTGCGAGTATGGAAAATTTCCTGATCGATGGATAGGTAGAGGTGGCCCAATTGCTTGGCTTCCACGCTCACCTGATCTGAACCCTCTCGATTTCTACTTGTGGGGCCATTTAAAATCATTGGTTTATTCGTCTCCGTGCCTGATTTGGAATCCCTTCGGAATCGAATTGTGGCATGTTCTGAGGACATACGCAATACTCCTAGAGTTTGGGATCGTGTTCGCAGGTCAATGAGACATCGATGTGAGGTCTGTAATCAAGCAGGAGGTGGACATTTTGAACATCTCCCGTAATGACAACGATCTGCGGAAAGAAAAACGTTCCGGTGAATTTCAATGTTGTGAAGGCCATAACTCGGAAATGAAGCATTTCCGGACACATGTTGTAATGAACTATTTTGATTGTCTACATGTGGGAAATACATACCTGAAATTATGCCCCGTATTTTTGAAACACTCTGTATAATCAAATATGGCCAAACATAGGTGCGTGAGTTGAGACAAATGTATTTTTATTTTTGTTTTTTAATGCTGTTTCAAAATTTTAATCAGTTTCTTCAATATAAAAAGCTCCTTGTACAACAGTTATTATCAGATTGGTCTGAAACTTCTCACAGAGGTCTATTAAATGTTGATGAATAAAATTTAATAAAATATATTAATATTAAGTTCATATTTTTTTACACACAGAATACTTAATAAATTTTACAGAAGAAAGAGTTCTTCCAAAGGGCTGGATTCGGGAAGAGTACCTAAAACACTCATTGCATTTCCGCGTTGAATAGCAATACTTAAGCGTTGACGCAAAGTAGTAGTGCAACTGCGATCACCAGTAATGGAGATCAAAATTTGGCCGATTTGAGATACCAAAACTTTAGCGTCATGACTCCGAGGACCAAAGGTCTCCACAGAAAATGGGACAAAGATATAATCGTCTAAAAGATGAGCATATTTATTGACTTTCTTCTTCACGGCTAATTCAGCAACAGATGCTGCGCGTCTGGAGGTATTCGGCAAGTGAGATGGAGCTAGAATGTCAACGCAAGTGGAGTCCCAAATTAAAGATTTTCCTCTAGACCATGGAATTAAGGTGAGGTCGTTTCCCATCCCCGCGACTAATACCTGGTGGTTCCAAAAGAGACGGGATGCCACAAGAAGTCAGAGATCTTTTAATGATATCATTGAGTGATGTATGTCTGGGAATGCGACCCTTGCTCCTCGCACAGCTGAGTGCATGATGGCCGTAAATATCAGCAATTCCTCCGCAAATACATTGAACTTATATTAAAATATGCTGTATTGGTATATTTATGAAATTTAAATGTGTATTGTGACTTGGGACTTCCTACTTAGACTGAGATGAAAAAGCTGATCCATTTTATTCCCATTACTCTTTTTAAGCAATTGTGGAAATATATACAAAACATTTTGAAAACTTTGGCGCAAGGAGTCTTTTTAGTGACGTGATTATAAAATATATTTTAAAAATATAATAGGAAAATTATTATCTCAAATGGTACAACATATAACTCTTTAAATGCTGTAGAATTCACACTGAGTTGCAGTGTTGCCACTGGTCGAAAATAAAATGTACCAGATTTCTCTGAAAATTGTACCAGATTGCACAGATTTTTTTCTGTAATGTATCAAAATTGTTTATGCTAAGTCTATGTAAATGCTCTTTTTCTGGTTTTTTTTTTTTTTGTAATTTGTATAGGTGTCTTCACGAGAAAATTGGTCTGGTACAACATGTTAGAGGTGTTAAATTTCTGTGTACTTTACAAAAGCATTTTTTATTCAATCGTACTTATAGTACGCTAAATACATTTGAAGTAACTATGTCTTCATAACATACAATAAAGTACTGCTATTCATTATGTTATTCCAACTAAACATATACGTAATTTATTAATATCGTACGCGCAACAATTCCCAAAGCTTGAAAGCAGCAATCCAAAATGGCAGGCGCGAGTTTTAAAAGTGACATTGATTGCTAACCAGATTTCAAACATCCCACTGGGAGCCATTCCCCAGATAAATTTCACAAAATGCACAATCAACAACATGTATTTAAAGTAAAATAAATTCTGTTCATGTTAATTTTAATATTCTAATAAATTGAGTTCATTTCAGTGTGTTGTTCTGAGGTTAAAATCTCCAAACCAAAGCCCTGTAAAAAAATCAATAAATACTGCGTAGACGCAAAAGTGCTCCGTGCCTGCCATCTGTTACAACAGTAAGGAACACGCTGAAAAGACACTCATGGTCCTTGCCTGCTATCTGTTGCAATCGTCTAGAACACGCTGAAAATACGCTAATGGTCATCGTTTCATTATCAGTAAAGTAACAAGGTAAGATATTTGTAAAATCTCGAAACTTAGACATTTAATTATGGTCGAACAAAATCAATTGTATGCACCTTGCCTATAAAGGTAATTAAGACGATCATATGAAAATTATGAAACTCGCTTACGCTCGTTTCGTAAACATACTCGCGTCTTAATTACAACCTACCATTATGGGCTCGTTGCATAACATACAGTCTGATCCGTTTGGGTATGGATAACATTAATTTATTATTATAAAGCTATTATGATAGTAGGAAAATTTCTTGCTGGTTATATTATGATTAAAAGAAGGGAGTTTCCATATATGGCAATCAACAATGCATAATCTGAAAGGACAAATGAAAATCGTAGATGATTAAAATGGCTACTACAAATCAACAGCGGGCACAATGTGTTCTTTGGAATACTAAATTTGAAAGTGTTAAAAGACTTTAAAGGGAATTTCGGCGTGAATGAGGTGTGCGTAATGTACCTAAATACGATTCCATAATGTTGTGGTATCGAACATTTGTAGAAACAGGTTCTGTGTTAAAAAAAAAAAAACATGCAGGAGATCGCAGGCGAAACCCAGTACGAGAAGCAGCTATCTCTTGGCTTGGCCCCCAAACTCCCCAGATCTAACCCCTCCTGACTTCTTCGTGTAGGGTTTTGTTAAAGACATTATCTATTCACAGAAACCCAGGAATATTGACGATCTGAGAGTAAAAATTATTCAAGCTTTTCAACAAATCACCCCTCTTATGTTACAACGGATATGGGCTGAATTTCATCACCGTTGTGAGTTGTGCAGGATGCGCAATGGGGGTCATGTTGAGCTCTGAGGAATCTCGCATCTTTGAATGTTGTATGCACAAAGTTTCAACAAATAAAGTTCAGTATTAAAGGTTTTACGGTGTTTTTATTTTATCCATACCCAAATGGATCACCATGTACTATTTGTTCATCGCTGTTCATTACGTACGGAAAGCAACATTGGCAACTTCTATCTAGCTACGAGTGTATCTTCTGTTCATGTAATATTGTGAACAAAGTGGACTGTTTCTGTATCAGTATTCTAAGCATGGGTTTTTGTATATGAATATGCAAATTAAAACACATTTTCCTAGCGGTATTACTTCCTTTTTTTGTTGAATGAACGTCCTCCCAACTTCCTTACTACACTTACGTTCGTTCAAGTGCAGACATTAGAGCAGATCGGAGAGTATGAGTTTTAGGTTTTGCCAACCTGACAGGTCTGGTATAGCGAAAGACTCCAACGAACGGGGATCACAGGATTTTGTTTGATTAGATGAGTATTGTAGCTAGAAAGTTGAGCTATTGGGAACGGGTAATTAGACAGCTACTGAAATTAGTGTATGTCTCAGAATATTAAACAGAGAGAGAGAGATGTTAATACTAAGTAGAGAATGGAAACTAATTTTACATGTTTTTAAAAACAGAAATAAATAAAGCTTGATATGAATTTTAAATAAAACCTTATTTGTAACAATTTCATACACTTCAATCACTTAAAATGTAGTTAGGCTTATCTCAAATGTAACTCATTTATCATTAAATTCTTCACACCGATCTTTCCAACGACCTGGTGTTAGGAATCATATTTATTAGGCCTATTATGGCAATTCCGGACACTAATTGCATCATTGGTGTTACTACATTGACCGAGTAGTTACTAATTCCTTAGATTTAATAATTCGAATGTTGCGTTCTCTGCACTAGCAATATCATCAATCAATTCCATTAATATTAATTAATTAACCAATCTAAATTACTTATACATCACATATTCATTTTGTATGAGGTCTCGCCCACCTCATTGAATACTACACGGCTATTATGAAATAGGCAATATGTATTATTACTATTTAATATGAGAAAAATTCGTACCGGCACCGGGAATCGAACTGATGTTGAATATGGCCACAAAGTCATTTAAATATGCGCTCCTGCATATATGACTTGTATCGTCTCAAATGCAGGTAGTAAGGCCGTAAAGAGCATTACGAGAGGGGTTGGGCAGGCGCCGTGGATCGTGTCCCGGAATGGCTAAGTTGGAAAGAGCGCTCAGCGCGCAGAGCTGAGAGGTCCTGGGTTCGATTCCCGGTGCCGGTACGAATTTTTCTCGTATTAAATAGTAAATTTCTTATGTTTATCTTGTATATGCATTCCATTCATCCATAATTAATTCATTCCATAGTTTTTTGTAAAAATTACTAAAAAATAAAAAATCATATTTTTTACCTTTGAAGGTGTATGTAACCCTTATGGCGACTATCAGGTAACATAACAACAAGTCCTCGTCCTCCTCTTGCCAAGTATACTGACATTCAAAGATATCGGACCCTATTAATCGATAGTGATCATAATTTGTTGGTATAAGCATGGATGAATAATAATAGGATGCGAAACTGCACCATCTGACGGAAGGGGGTTCAAATAAGATGATCAGCGCCCGACGTCGTGGGTAGTGAACGTTAGAACTACGTGTTGGGTACATTACTCAGAGTTCTCTATTTATCCGTTCGTTCGAGACGAACACACGATGCTCGAGAAGCCAATATGGCAGCCAGAAACTTGCTAATAATCAGTGGACATAAAGTCATACTAAGTGTGTGTATAAGCAGTGTATGTTAAACAGTGATGTTTATGGACGTTGTAAAAATAGTGTTGTTGAATGTATTGTAAAGTAATAGTAATATAATAAATTGAACTATCTAAGTAGTTTTTGCAGACTTTTCCATTGCGGTGTACACTAAATACCGAAAGAATACAATCCCAATTATCTAACCTTTTCCTTTATTTTCTGTCTCTGTTTGGTTTTATTTTAACTGGGTAGTGTAAAATAGATCGTCTCTTTTATCTTCCTGCTTGCTGCGGTAAGAATTTTCAATGGAAGATGGTGTGAGAAATAAAATTGTAAATGTTTTATTTCAAATTGGTTTAGTTGAGAATATCGATGAGGGTGGGAGGGAAGGAATATTTTCTGCATAGTTTAGCATTTTCGTCACCAGGTGCGCTGCTAAATTCAAGGAGTAATTAGTTTTTGTTTTTGCTACTTGGTGCGCTGCTAGATGTAATAAGTTCTCCACCGTCCAACAGATGGCAGCAAGATCATTTTCAGCATTAGCGCCTCTAACACGTGTGACGGTTAACTCAGTAAGTTTCGCATCCTATTATATATTCATCCATGGTATAAGTGTGAATTCTTTAAATGTTACTTCTATGAATAGATGTCATAGATAATAGTCACTGTTGCCAATAGTAGATAAATATACCCGTGTTATAGAATTCAATTTTTCATTCCACTCTACTGATTGTAAAACAACACTGAGTTTGGCTGGAAACCGCTGATATTGTCTATTAGAAGAGTAACTGATGCTTAATCTACATAAACATTTTCCCTGACACTTTTTTAACGCCTCCTAATAATGATGCAACCTATTGAGAACTAGCGGAACTCTTTCAAAGTTTGTCAATTTTTCATATCTTTAGTTCTGACTTATCCCGTTGTTGGAAAGTTCGCTTGCACGATCATAAAATCGTAGAACGGATACCTTTGAACGTCAGTGTACCATCTTGCTATCACCAATTTCATCGGCACTAAGTAACGTGGTAATTGATACAGAGTCGTTTAATAATAATAATTTATTTATTTATTTATTTATTCATTTATTCATTTATTCATTTATTTATTTATTTATTTATTTATTTATTTATTTATTTATTTATTTATTTATTTATTATTAATATATGTTTGCTGTACAACAGCCAGAGGCCAATTATAGTTCAGCACAATACACAAACAGAAGATACAAAGGTGCAAAAACAAATAAATAATATCTAAAAATAAACAAAAACATGCATAAATAAAATTGAGAACAAGAACAGTAAATACTAATAATCAAAACGAAACTATACCTTAAAAGGATCTAAATTGTGCCCATGCAAATTGGCATATTTTATGCATCTACAGACTGGAGAAAGTGATTTTGAATTTCTGTTATGAAATTTTTTTCGAAATCTTAAACCTTTTGTAGGAATACGAAGGCTGATATTGTTTATATAGACTCACAATCAATATCACCCTTGATAACTTTGCAAAAAAATTGATAATCAAGATTTTGACGTCTAGAATGAAGGCTACAACAGTTAAAATATTTACAGGTAATCTCATAGTTAAAGTCAGAGGAATTGGGTATAAATCTAAAAGCACATAAGGAAATACATTTTCTTTGAATATTTTCCAATTTAACCGAATCAGTTCAAGTAATGGAATTCCAGGCTACAGATGCATATTCAAGTTTAGATCGAACCAAAGTAAAGTATAGAATTAATAGAAACTCTGGAGTAGAAAAAGAATAAGTTATAGACCTTATTAAACGAAGCATTCTTATTGAATGATTATGAATATATTGAACATGATCATAAGAATATAATTTAGAATCGAGCAATACACCAAGATCTTTAATAGAATTTTTCCTAATATTACAGACGTTATTAAGAGAATAATTAAATTTTATGGAAGTAGTTTTTCGTGAGTACGAAATGACAAACGTTTTTGTTTCATTAATTTTCATTCCATTATTGTCAGACCAAAGTTCAATAGAGTTAATATCATTTTGAAGAGTTTGGCAATCGGCAGAACTATTTATTGAGCGAAAGATTTTGAGATCATCAGCAAATAACAGGTAGTTCGAAGTTATTCTTTAACATATGTCATCTATACTTACTTACTTACAAATGGCTTTTAAGGAACCCGAAGGTTCATTGCCGCCCTCACATAAGTCCGCCAGCGGTCCCTATCCTGTGCAAGATTAATCCAGTCTCTATCATCATACCCCACCTCCCTCAAATCCATTTTAATATTATCCTACCATCTACGTCTCGGCCTCCCCAAAGGTCTTTTTCTCTCCGGTCTCCCAACTAACAATCTATATGCATTTCTGGATTCGTCCATACGTGCTATATGCCCTGCCCATCTCAAACGTCTGGATTTAATGTTCCTAATTATGTCAGGTGAAGAACACAATGCGTGCAGTTCTGCGTTGTGTAACTTTCTCCATTCTCCTGTAACTTCATCCCTCTTAGCCCAAAATATTTTCCTAAGCACCTTATTCTCAAACACCCTTAGCCTATGTTCCTCTCTCAGAGTGAGAGTCCACGCTTCACAACAATACAGAACAACCGGTAATATAACTGTTTTATAAATTCTAACTTTCAGATTTTTTGACAGCAGACTAGATGATAAAAGCTTCTCAACCGAATAATAACACGCATTTCCCATATTTATTCTGCGTTTAATTTCCTCCCGAGTGTCATTTATATTTGTTACTGTTGCTCCAAGATATTTGAATTTTTCCACCCCTTCGAAGGATAAATCTCCAATTTTTATATTTTCATTTCGTACAATATTCTAGTCACGAGACATAATCATATACTTTGTCTTTTCGGGATTTACTTCCAAACCGATCGCTTTACTTGCTTCCAGTAAAATTCCCGTATTTTCCCTAATCGTTTGTGGATTTTCTCCTAACATATTCACGTCATCCGCATAAACAAGAAGCTGATGTAACCCGTTCAATTCCAAACCCTGCCTGTTATCCTGAACTTTCCTAATGGCATATTCTAAAGCGAAGTTAAAAAGTAAAGGTGATAGTGCATCTCCCTGCTTTAGCCCGCAGTGAATTGGAAAAGCATCAGACAGAAACTGACCTACACGGACTCTGCTGTATGTTTCACTGAGACACATTTTAATTAATCGAACTAGTTTCTTGGGAATACCAAATTCAATAAGAATATCATATAATACTTCCCTCTTAACCGAGTCATATGCCTTTTTGAAATCTATGAATAACTGATGCACTGTACCCTTATACTCCCATTTTTCTCCATTATCTGTCGAATACAAAAAATCTGATCAATAGTCGATCTATTACGCCTAAAATCTCACTAATGATCCCCAATAATTTCATCTACGTACGGAGCTAATCTTCTCAAAAGAATATTGGACAAAATTTTGTACGACGTCAACAAAAGTGATATTCCTCGAAAGTTACCACAGTTGGTTTTGTCACCCTTCTTAAAAATGGGTACAATTATGGACTCCTTCCATTGTTGTGGTACAATTTCCCTTTCCTAAATAGCAAGTAGAAGTTTATAAATTTCGCTATATAATGCACTTCCACCCTCCTGTATTAATTCTGCTGGAATTTGATCGATACCTGGAGACTTGTACTTTTTCAGAATTTCTATCGCAATTTCGACTTCTGAAAGCGTGGGTTCGGGTATAAATGGCTCAGCAGTTTGTAACATATGTCATCTATAAATAATAAAATAATAGAGGGCCCAATGTAATTTAATAATAATAATAATAATAATAATAATAATAATAATAATAATAATAATAATGAGAAACGAGCTTATAAGGCCTATAACTGTCAGGATGTCTTCTTGACAGGATCTTTATGGCGTGCCACGTCTCTAGTTACTCGTTGGTTTCCACTGATAAAGTTGTTTTCCATCTTGATTCTTCCATTGTGAATGATGACCAAAGCAACCAAGTCGTTTATCATCCATTCTTCGGATAACAGTATCTGTGACATTCATTCTCTTCCGGAGTTCCTGTTCCTAATACGTTGCAGCCCCTATAATCTTGTGCTTCTTCACAGATAATCCATTTCCACTGTAGCTAACTTTTTTCTATAACACTTCTTGAGAATCTGTACCTTACAACCTTAAGCATATGTGAAGATAGACTCAATTAATATTTTTGCAGTATATTAGTGACATTTTTCTAAAATTTCTATTTGTACCATATTGATATTATGCGGGAAATATCTATATTTATTTTCTATATCGTTCTCTTCTAATGTTAATTTCATCCGTCGAAATTCCATCAAATATAATCATTTTAGCTCTCAGATACTTTGATATGATCTACTCTTTCTTTCTAATCCTTCATCCACAACTAAACAAGCAAATGTTCTGATGGGGGCAGATAAAAAAGTTAAATTTCTTTCTTCCACCATGTTAATAATTTCAAAAGAATTGCTTATACAAATTTTGGCCACTGGACCGCAATTACGAGGCCGTCCAGAGAGTGATTTTCCCTGGGGTCGTTCTAGAAAAAAGCACAATTGCATGGAGATATTTATTGAAACAGATACAGCAATTGTTGCGCTATTTGTCAACATATCCCCCACTGGAATTGAGCATATTTTGTCATACCATGGGATCAATTTTTGTGTCGTAGAAGTCAACCGCTTCAAATCGGAACGCTGGTTAAAAATGTTACAAACTTGTATGATGTGTAATATGACTTTCAATAACATACAATCGTATACAGTAGCGTGCAAATTAATCCGAACAACGTAATTACTTATGCAAAAACACTCAAAAAGGATATAAAAGGATCTAAGACATACCTCAGTAATCTATGTGGCCTCCCTTGTTCCTAATAACAGCTCTGAGACGATTTGGCATGGATTCCACTAATTTCCCACAAATATTCTTCATTTCTTCATCGCGAAACCATACACCAATGAGGGCAGAAATCATCTTCTCCTTTGTAGAACAATCCATTTTTTGCATTCTTCTTTTGCAAATTGACCACAAATTCTCAATGGGGTTGATGTCGGGTGAGTTGCCTGGCCAGGGGAGTACCTGAATATTCTTCTTGTTGAAGAATTCTGTAGTTTTTCGAGACGTATGGCTTGGTGCCAGGTCTTGTTGGAACACACCTCTGCCATCCGGAAATGATTTTTGCAGCTGGGGTACGATTCTGGTTTCCAATAAGTGAATATATTTGTCAGAATTCATCATTCCCTTGATAGGTATTAATGCTCCAGGCCCTTCATGTGTAAAACAACCCCAAAACATTACTTTAAGGGGGTATTTGGGTGCTTGTTGGAGATGAGCTGCTGTTACTTTTTCGGATCCTTTCCGTACGTAAGAAACACGGTGGCCGTGGACCTCGAAATGAGACTCATCGGAAAAAAGTACATTCTTCCAATCATTCACTGTCCAGTGTTGATGTAATTTTGCCCATATTAAGCGTTTTTTTGCACATAACAGGGGTTAGCAGTTGCTTCTTAATAGACTTACGAGCCCTTCGTCCAGCTTCCAAAAGCCTACGCCGGACTGTTGTGACGTGAATATTCGCCCCAGTGGTAGCCATTAACTCGCGGGTTAAGTCGACACCAGTTAGTCTAGGATTTAATTTACTTTTCCTGACAATTTAACGATCATCTGCAGGTGAAGTCTTCCTTTTCCGGCCACAGTTTCCTTTTTCTGGGGTGTGATGGATCCAGTCTCCCTGTATCGTTTTATGATCGAATTAACAGTAGCCAAACCGATGTGACATTCTGCAGCAATTTGTCTCTGTGTCATAGAAGAATGCTCTGCTAATGTTATAATTTTAGACCGTTTTCGTGGACTTGTATCCATTTGTGAAGACGACAGAATGTACACAGGATTGCGGTATTAAGTCTTCAACACAACTGAAATGCTTATAAGTACAAAACGACAGGCAAAATGTCACTTATTATAAAAAAAATAATGACAGACCTTCAACAATGGAATTACACGTACTACAGATGTCAATTAAAGCGGTATGAGCAGCTGTGAGGCCAACAATGACAGAAAATGTAAAAATATGTCATGTTCGGATTCATTTGCACGCTACTGTACTTTGCTTAGTGTACAAAACATATTAATGGAATAACGGTCTATGTTGCTCATCCGATAGTAAATTTATGAGCGGAATTACGATGTAACATTTTTGTTCCTCCTGCACAGTTAGCAGATTGTAACATAGACCGTTAATCGGCCCAACGCTTCAATTATACTTTCAAACTACGAACATGCCGGCCCGGATGGCTCAAGTGGTAGGGGCACGGCATGTCTCTATCGCTTGGTCCGAAGGGTTGAGGGTTCGAGTCCCGCCTCGGGCATGGGTGTTGTGTACGTACTAGTTTAAGAAAGCGGAAAACAGAAAAACAGAAAAAAAAGACAAACGAAAAGAAAAAAAAAACAACGAAAGGTATTCGCCAGAGTTGAACACATAATACAGCGAAAACAGATATTGACGGAAAGAAAACTGAACGGGGAACCAAAATAATATTGAACGTATATTACAACCGCTTTGTCCAGCACAAATCTGACACCATCTTCTAAAGACAGAAATTGATGCTTTTTGGTGATAACTGTAAGCTTACTGACTGAGCTACTACTGGGTCAGTGATCATGTGACGTGGCTGTGACGTCAACAACATGGTCAGCTTACCTCATTAGCCACGGCCTTGATTGTGTTTCATCATGTGGTCAGGCGATTTTATCTAGTTCATTGACCATATCAGGAAGAATGTACATTATCATAGAGAACTCTTCATGCTAGACCTGGATCTATAGAAGTTACGTTTATATAGGGTTACCAGATGAAAAAAAAAGTGAAAAGCAGGGCATTTTATTTTAAAAATGAAAACAGGATTTTCCGCAAATAAAAGCAGGACATGATAACGTGACACGTGATGTGACTTTTACTTTTAATGTAGGCCTACTGTTAAGGCTGGTTCACAATAAACCGGGAACGGAAACGACAACGAGAACGAGAACGGAAATATTGTTAAAATAAGTATATTTAAATGTGAGCAGTCACAATTAACTATTGCGAATGCTTACATTTAAATATATTTATTTGAACAATATTTCCGTTCTCGTTCTCGTTGTCGTTTCCGTTCCCGGTTTATTGTGAACCAGCCTTTAGTCTTAGGGTGCACACAGAATCAGACGCGACGAGGTTCTTCGCGACGTGACGTAAAGTGTCTCACAGTACCTCGACACGCTAAAACTGACTGCTAGCGATAACTGATGTGTTGGCTGCGTGGGTTTGGAAAACTGGCCTAGGCTAGAAAATGGCGTCAATGAATGAGGACTGTACACATCAGAAATTGTATAAAACAAAAGAAAAAGAACAAAATGGCTTCCGAAAGGGAAGATCATGTTGCGATGGATATTTTAGATTAAAATCATTGATGGAAAAACACAGGAAATTCAACTTAGAAACACATATTGCTTTCATTGATTTAGAAAAGCATTCTACAGGGTGAACAGAAATAAATTATTAAATGTATTAGCCACAGACCATGTTTCACAACAACTTATAGCAAACATATATTATACTGTATCTATAATTTCTTGGTTTGCATATTAATAATACAATAAATTTAAAAAATCATAATAAAATAAATAACTCCAAACTTAGCTCAGCATGCTTCGAAATTAGGTCGTTACAACAATTTCTAAACAGCAGTATCTTAAAGACAATATATTTTGCATATTTTCATTCCATTATGTCCTACGGAATAATATTTTGGGGAAATTCTGCAGATAGTAAAAATATATTCTTATTACAAAAAAGAGCCATTAGAATAATAGTTGGAGCAAATGCTTGAGAGTCATGTAGATTATTTTAAAAATATTAGAGATTCTGATCTTAACAAATCAGTACATATACTCTATAATAAATTTTCTCTTATGTGATAAAGAAAATTTTCCAACTAATTCAGCCATACATAGTGTAAATACCCGCAGAAAGAATTATTTTCATATGTCATCATCAAATTTATCATGCTATCAAAGGGAAGTACGTTACATGGCGATAAAAATGTTCAATAGTCTTCCCAAAGACATTAAGAATCATAGCCAAAATCCTGCATTATTTAAGATAAAACTAAAAAATTACTTAATATCTCACACTTTCTATTCTGTAGATGAATTCTTGACATTTCACAGTACTGTGTAAATATTTTAATACTATTAAATAGTAAACATATTACGTTGTTATTAAGGTATTAATTCTGTACATATTTTCATATTTGCATTTTATATGTGTTGTATTTATAAGTTAAAGGTAAGAATTGGACATGTTCTTTATTCTATGCTATAAAGCAAATGTAAGAATATTATGGAACGAATAAGTCTGTCCGCCCGTCCGTCCGTCCATCCATCCATCCATCCATCCATCCATCCATCCATCCATCCATCCATCCATCCATCCATCCATCCATCCATCCATCCATCCATCCATCCACCCACCCACCCACCCACCCATCTAAAACAAATCTAATTGCAGGAAGTTATCGTAATGGACAGAAATTCATACAGGAGTAAGACAAGGTTGCGGCCTTTCACCATTGCTGTTTATTATATATATGCATCAAATAATAATTAGAGAATGGAAACAATTGCCTCATGGATACAACTCAATAGACATTTAAAACTAGATTAATTACTTTGTGCAGACGATTTAGCTCTGGTGGCATCCTCAGAAGATGAATTACAACGTTCAATTTTTAATTTTAACAAAACATTGCAATTAAATATGATATGAAAATCAATAAAGAAAAAAACTAAAATTATGGCCTTCTGCGGAAAATACCCTGTGCCTAGCAAAATATGTTTAGATTAAAAAATATTAGAAAGAGTAAATTATTTTACATATCTCGGATACACATTATTTTATTCGATGAAGACAGAAAATTTCTAAATACACCAAAACAATGGGAATAATTAACAACATTACGAAACCTTCCCTAGTACAAAGGCATACTCCTATACAAGACCTTAGCGAGATCTGTACTTTGTTACGGCAGTGAGGCATCGACATTGAGGAAGAAAGACGAAAGCAGAATAACGTCCAATGAAATTAAATTTATGAGATATACAGCGGGATATACGGAATGGGATCACAAACGCAATGAAGATGTAATGGAAGAATTACAACTGGAACCTGTAATTAATCATGTAAAACATTATCGGAACAACTGGATAAATCATCTGCATCGCATGCGTAGAGATAGAATCCCAAAAGTCATGTTCCACTATCGTCCAAACGGGAAGAGATCTCTCGGTCGTCCAATGAAGAGCTGGATTGAAAATTCAACTGTGAGATCGTAACAGGCCATATGGCCTAATATTTGAAGGGAAGAAGAAGAAGTATAAAATAAATAAAATAATAATAATTTGAATTACAGAGGGCATGGTTTTAAATATAACAGGGCATATAATGCATACGTAGGATGCTCCGAATATTTGCCATTGTTTAGAAGACTGAAAATTGACGAGAGTAAAGCAGGACAATTTCTAATCTCCTACAATGCCTTTCAGGACGTAAGACACACAACTAAGGAGCAGGACATGTCCGCCGTAGGTTTATGTCATTTTGAATTCCATAAGGGGTTAGGTGCAGCTTACAGCAGTAAATTTTTTGAAAATATTCGATTTTTTTTCCCCCTCCATTACTGTATCTTATACAATAATGAAAATTGGTATGTGTAAAACATTGTCCTTCTGCTATATGAAAAAAAAATATTTTTACGACTTAAAAATTATTCTTTTTCTTTTTAATTCAAAACGGTGGCAGTTCACTGTGCAGTAATGAAGCGTTTCCCTCATAACTCATAAACTTGTTAACTTTTTCACGTTCTCTTTTATTTTATTGCTGAAACTCATGTTTACAACATAATGCTCTGTCAACTGCATTCCTCAATAAATAATATTTCTTTTTATTTTGTGTTAGAAGAAAATACTGACATTTGATCATTTTTTAAATGAATTTATTTTTTATGAGACAATATATCAAAGGTGGAGAAGTGATCTTGCATCATATTGTAGATATGACATGCCTAAATACACACAACACATTTCATCACAGAATGTTGGATACTTTTTTAGTTATGAGGGAAACGCTTCATCACTGCACAGTGAATTTTGAATTAAAAAAAAAAATGTTTAATCGTAAAAATATTTTTATGCTTGACCATGCCGAAATGTAGTAATTATATATCTGGTAGCAGTCCTTTAATGCATGTCATTAAAGTACACCTATTCATTAAAGTACAGGTTTTCGATTATTCTCGGATATGCAATCGAAAGACAACTGGCAAAACGTCACGCAGGCTGGAAATCCAATACTGTCGCAGAAGGTTATGTTCTGTTACTATAATAATTAGCGTTAATTGTAAATAATATTCAAATAAATTCAATTTGTCATCTCGTTTATCAATGTCGAATTCAGTTTCAAGGTTATATCAAGTTTAACGTTTATCTTACTCTCTAAATTATATCAAGGTCGTCGATATTCGTTGCCCGGAAAAAAATCAATACTTACGCGTCTGCGCACATCTCACAATTTACGAGATTGCACAAGGTCAGTTCGCTCCCCAGTCACATAAGAATAACATGAATACTTATGAATAATTTCATGTTAGATATATGGTCGAGCATAAAAAGTCGTATGAAACTTGCCTATAATGGTAATTAAGACGCTCGTATGAAAATTATGAAACTCGCTTGCGCTCGTTTCATAAACGTACTCGCGTCTTAATTACTATCATTATAGGCTCGTTGCATAATGTACTGTCATGGTAAGCAGAAGGACGGTGTTTTGCACATACCAATTTTAATTATTGTACAAGATACAGTAATGGAGGAAAAAATGTTGAATATTTCCAAAATTTTACTCCTTTAAGCTGTACCTAACCACTTGAATTGAGATGCCATACAAAGTTACTGAATCAATACTGTCTTGATGAGAGTTTATAATTTCAATGCTATCGTCTGTAATGGGGTGAAATGAAACTTGAGAGAGAAACCACAGATTATCATCGGATGCTGGAGAGAAGAGATTGGGAACACAGTCAGATAAGCGGCTCTAAATTCCCGGCGTTTAAATCAGGATTGGAGAATTGATATGAGAGCGAGAAAGCAGAGACATCCTGACGCTGCAAATGTGAGAATGTATATGTCTTTGCAGGTACACGTCACTGGCAGACAAGTAATTCAAGAGATAGTAGCGTCTAGACGAGAGTAGTTTTATTCGCCGAGCCTGCGGAATAATACTTGGACATTGAAAAGATAACTTTACTGTAGACATTTCTATTCAGAATTTGAAATTTTCGAGTCACAGAATTTACTCTTACATGAACTAAGATAATAGGCTAATAATAATATCTATCTATCTGTCTGTCTGTCTGTCTGTCTGTCTGTCTGTCTGTCTGTCTGTCTGTCTGTCTGTCTGTCTGTCTGTCTGTCTGTCTGTCTGTCTGTCTGTCTGTCTGTCTGTCTGTCTGTCTGTCTGTCTGTCTGTCTGTCTGTCTGTCTGTCTGTCTGTCTGTCTATCTATCTATCTATCTATCTATCTATCTATCTATCTATCTATCTATCTATCTATCTATCTATCTATCTATCTACCTACCTACCTACCTATCTATTTATTTATTTGACATTTATGTGCTGGACAACAGCCATTGGCCAATTAAAGTCCAACACAGTGATACAATTATTACAATAAAATGAACAACTATTTATTTATTCTGGTGTAGTTAGGGCCATCAGGCCTTCTCTTCCACAACACCAGGAATACAAATACAATAATGTAGAAAAACAGAGAAAAAATACACTATATACAAAGTAAAGCTACACAAGAAATAAAGAGAGAGAGAAAAAAACACTATAAACAAAGTAAAGTCACACAAAAATATACACAGGTTGCAGTCACGCAAACTTTAAATGAGTGATTAAGTATCATAATTAATTGTATCCTAACTAATTAACTAACATAGGCCTAAACAAGAAACTTGCAATTTTAATCTAGATTAAAAAAGAAAAAGGAAAAAAAAACACACAAATCAATACTTCTAGCAATACCTAAAAACATTAACTAAAACAAATTTTTTCCAATTTAATTTTGAATTGTGATAAAGTCCGGCAGTCCTTGACATCATTAGGTAACGAATTCCAGAGGCGAGGTATTTCTACAGTATAGGAAGATGAGTATAAAGACGTTCTATGGTGAGGGATAGAAAGAAGTGCTTGATGTCGGTTTCGAAGAGTTGTAAGAAATTGAAAGCGCGATAACAGATAATTCGGATTAGAAGTATGCATGATTCTAAACAGAAGAGACAGTGAATATATTGCTCTTCGTTCCTTCAGATGCACCCATGAATGTAACTGGAGGGAAGGTGTTATAATCGTCAAATTTACTATGATACAAACTAAATAATTGAGATAACAATAATATGTAGAACATAGATTACAATGATTAATGTACAAGACGTATTAATACTATTATATCTTATGGAAAGGAGCTGATTCTTACAAAAGTATTACCAATTTGCGTAGAAAGATTATGCAAATAATAATAGCAAATACATTGCTATGTTCTAATACTTCTATACATTGAATGGATCGATATCGCCTACATGCATGTGAGCATTTTAATACATCTGGAGACCGGCGAGGAAGATTTAAAATTTCTAATATAGTTTGTGATGTCTCATGTCCTTCATAGGAATACGAAGGCTGACACTGTTTAAGAAAGATTGACAATTAATGTCACCTTTAAGGATCTTACATAAGAATAAGTAATCGAGATCATGACGTCTGGCATAAAGGCTTCGACATTTAAAGTGCTCGCATTTTTATAATAGCTATATCCGGAGTTATTAGGCAGAAATCTGTACGAACATAATGAAATAAAAATAATAATACAAATAGTTTTGGATTGTTTGCCGTCTGTGAACTACAAATAGAATTGGTCCGTCCAACGTCGGTGAGGTCTGCCTAAATCTCTTCGTCCTCGTGGATGGTAATACAAAAGTCTCTTTGGTAAACGATGTTCAGGCATCCTAAGAAGGTGGTTTCTCCATTTACGTTGATAATATTGGACGTCTGCGGTCATCTCCTCAACTTCCCACTGATTTCTTATGTCTTCGCTCCTAATGCGGTCCCGCAAGGTAACACGTGTCAGTGATCGTAGAAATCTCATTTGTGATGCGTTGATTCTATTTATCTTCTTCTACCGTATTGTCCAACATTCACTGACATATAACAGAGCTTAGAGATTTTTATATTATATTGTGAAATAGGGTTTGGACCTCTTTTCGCATTTGTTTTCCAAAGTTCCTTCTGAAGACACCATTTAATTGATTGTATTTCAATATATTTGTATTTACGTCTTTTTGATAATTATACAAAGAAATATGACTTCCTAAATATACAAAATCTGTCACTTGTTCTATCATTTTATTATCAATCACTATTTTTGCCTGTAGAAGGTTTTTCCATAAACTGCCATTACTTTTGTCTTTTCTGTTGATATTTTCATATTGTATTCTTTTATAACCATCTGTAGTTTAAAAACAGAGCGTTGTAATTCGTCTTCAGTTTCTGCAAACAATACTTACTTACTGGCTTTTAAGGAACCCGGAGGTTCATTGCCGCTCTCACATAAGCCCGCCATTGGTCCCTATCCTGAGCAAGATTAATCCATTCTCCATCATCATACCCCACCTCCCTCAAATACATTTTAATGTTATCTTCCCATCTACGTCTCGGCCTTCCTAAAGGTCTTTTTCCCTCCGGCCTCCCAACTAACACTCTATATGCATTTCTGGATTCGCCCATATGTGCTACATGCCCTGCCCATCTCAAACGTCTGGATTTAATGTTTCTAATTATGTCAGGTGAAGAATATAATGCGTGCAGTTCTGTGTTGTGTAACTTTCTCCATTCTACTATAACTTCATCCCTCTTAGCCCCCAAATATTTTCCTAAGCACCTTATTCTCAAACACTCTTAACTAATGTTCCTCTCTCAAAGTGAGAGTCCAAGTTTCACAATCATAAAGAACAACCGGTAATATAACTGTTTTATAAATTGTAACTTTCAAATTTTTTGACAGCAGACTGGATGATAAAAGCGTCTCAACCGAATAATAACAGGCATTTCCCATATTTATTGTGTGTTTAATTTCCTCCCGAGTATCATTTATATTTATTACTGTTGCTCCCAGGTATTTCAATTTTTCCACCTCTTCGAAAGATAAATTTCCAATTTTTATATTTCCATTTCGTACAATATTCCTGTCACGAGTAGTCATAATCATATGCTTTGTTTCTGCAAACAACAACAATAACAATAATAATAATAATAATCATAATAATAATAATAATAATAGTCACCATCATCATCATCAGCTTAGTAGAAAGGACTGCTTGAAAAGAAGCGCAAAAGTTTCAAACAAACCAGGAAGTCTGGAGAAGAATAAATGTCACAGATGCTGCTAAGAATAAATGTCACAGATGTTGCCATCCAAACAATAGATGACAAACGACCCCGTTGGTTTGGTCATTATTAAGAATGGTGAAAGCGAGGCTGTTAAAATATCAGTGGAAGCCAACAAGAAAGCAAAGACATGGCAGGCCATAAAAAACCTCACAAAAAAACTTCAGAACTAGAATCTCTCTATCGAGGATATAACATGACAGACGGTTTTGGAACCTTGGCGTAGGAAGACTGAACAAATTGTTTCTTTTTTAATTACTGGTTACTTTTACGGCCCTTTATCAACTGCGATGGTTATCTGGCGTCTGAGTGAAATGGTGATAATGCCAGAGAAATGAGTCCAATTCGAATATTCGATAAATCGAACCTGAGACACTCCGCGAGATGGGACAGCTTTGCATGCTGAGGATAGCGCGATGCATTCAATAGCAATATATAATTTCTATTTTTCGTAACCGGTTATGCACGTCTCTAGTGCGGACATTATGCAGCCTTTTTTTATTCGCTGATGCTGTTCCTCGGAAATTTTTTACCCAAAGTTTTATGGTGTTGTTTGATGGGATAGCAGCATTACTATGTATGTTGAAGTAGCCTCAGAAGGAACGATGAGTTGTCACCAATGATTTACTGTTTTTGAAGTATGCCTCTAGTGTAAACGCACGATGTGTCGAATTCGAAATCTCCATATTTATTTATTTACCATAGCAACTGAAATGCACAGCAAGTGAAATGCTATTCTCCTACGGCAGTCTTGCGATGGTGATTAACAGGGAAAGGATTTATATGTAAATACATATTTACTTATAAAGCTAATATAATTTATATTTTGCATTATCTTTATGTTTCACAATGTGTAGGGTTGAAAAATCCTACTTTTATTTTCCATATTTTTCCATATTTTAGAGTTTAGTACATATTTTCGTTAATTTCCATATATTTTCCATATTTCATATAAAACAGTCCATATTATATTAGGTTTAACAATAAAACAAAACAAAATTCCATTAACTTTTAAAAATACATTTCAACAATAGAGATTTAAACACATGTTCAGTAATCCCTTTAACATCAGAGTTATTTGAAAATTAGCAGTCCTATCAACAATGGGAAAGTAAGTTACAAAACTGTATTAATTTAATTTAAAATTTTTAACAGACTTCAGTTGTGCAGCTCAACAGTTAAATGCCAGTCAGAGTACACATAGGTTCAGTTTTGTAAATCATACTATAAAGACGGTAAATATGCCAAAAGTACGTCATTCAGTCAATTTAAAATCAAAACTAACAAGTTACATTTCAGAATTTAAAGAAGATGGTTTATCAACTGACAATAAAATATTATTTTGTAATTTGTGTCAGTGTGCAGTATCATCTACACAAAAGTTCCTGGTGCAACAACACATTACAACTAGTAAACATCAGGCCAACAAACAACTAAATTCCAAGCAGAGACAATTGTTTTTAACACAACCAACAACATCGAATGTAAGATCTGAGTTTAACATCGACCTGTGCCGTTCTCTCATCTCTGCTGATATTCCTCTCTACAAACTAAAGAATAAGGTCTTCAGGGAATTCCTTGAAAAATATACTCAACATACAATCCCGGATGAGTCAACACTTAGGAAGACGTATGCTCCATCCATCTACGATGAGACAATACAGAAGATAAGAGATGAAATTAAAGATAGTTCAATTTGGGTTTCCATTGATGAGACTCCCGACAAAGAAGGTAGACTTGTTGGTAATGTAGTTATCGGTTTGTTAAGTGAACAATATTCTGAACGAATTCTTTTACATTGTGATGTTCTAGAAAAGTGCAATAACAAAACTATAGTTAAACTGTTCAACGAAGCTATGGGTATCCTGTGGCCAAAGGGTATTATGTACGATAATGTGTTATTCTTTATTAGCGATGCTGCCCCTTATATGGTCAAAGCTGGACAAGCATTATCTGTTGTATATCCTAAATTGACTCATTTTACTTGTGTGGCGCATGCATTTCATCGTGTGGCAGAAGTGGTCAGAGACAATTTCCCTAAAGTAGATTTGTTGATTTCATCAGTGAAAAAAGTATTTCTCAAAGCTCCCAGTAGAGTTAACGTGTTGAAAGAAATGTACCCTGAAATTCCATTGCCACCAAAGCCAATTTTAACTAGATGGGGTACATGGCTAGAAGCAGTTGAATATTATGCCGAACATATAGACTCTATTAACAATGTTCTCCTTGCATTGGACTCTGAAGATGCAGTCTCAATTGATACTGCGAAAACATTTACCTGTGACATAAGTGTGAAGAATGACTTAGCTCACATTCAGCATACATTTTCATGCATCATAAAAACGCTCAAAAGTCTCCAAAATAGGCACCTTTCACTATCTGAAAGTTTTGAAATTATAAATAGTACTGTGGAACAACTGAATCGTGGTAGAGGTAAAGTTGCAGATGCAGTAAGAGCTAAGGTGGACACTGTACTTTCAAAAAACCCTGGATATGAAGAACTACAAAAGGTTGTTGCTGTGATGAGTGGTGAATCAACAGTGAAGATTAACTTGGACTTATCCCCAGCAGACATTGTGAAATTGAATTATGTACCAGTTACTTCTTGTGACGTCGAACGCTCTTTTAGTCAGTATAAATCTATCCTCAGAGACAATAGAAGAAGATTCACTTTTCAGCACTTGAAAGAAATGTTTGTAACCTATTGTTATGGTAACAGACAATAAAAATTGTGTTTTGTTGAAACTACATTGGAAGATAAGGTACGTCCATTATATTTTTTGTTTAGTTTGATTAAAATGTACCAATATTTAACGTACATAGTCATTTTTTTATAATTTTAAGTCCATATTTAATTCCATATTTTGGTAAAAATCCATATTTAATTCCATATTTTGGTAAAAATAACTACATATATATTTACATATTTCATATATTTTTAGTCCATATAAATCCGTTCCCTGGTGATTAATAATTGCGAGCGAGAGCTCTTTTATGCCCGCTGCGCGCGCGCGGAGCTCTTTTACCTGTAAACATTGCTAAAGGATGTACAGATCTTAGAACACAGCGCATCATGACGGAACGGAAGCGCTTGAAGCTTTCAAGGAAGAGTGGAAGATACAATATTTATGCTTCGAACGTGGTGATGAAGTCCAGTGTTTGTTGTGCAAATAAAATATCATTTGCAAAAAAAGCAACATAAAACGGCATTATGGGACGCAACATGAAAAAAAATATAGGCATTATTCAGGAGAAGAGAGAAATAAATTGATTTCGGAATTGACATCGAAGCTAAATTAATTTACATTTGGGTCAGTAGACTGTATCTAGATTCCTTTTATTTCTTTATTTTAAATGTATTATTTATGTTTTATTTGTTGCTTGTTTCTGGATATTTACTTTTATTAGACTACGTGTTTCTTTAATTAAGAAATAATATTTTATCTTTGATTGCACTTTAACTTATACTATTACTAAGATGAAAATGCTAATTCACTTTTATTCCAATAACTATTTTCAGGATTTTGAGCAAATATGAACTAAACATTTTGAAAACTTTGATGCAAGAAGAAGGTTTTTTAGTAACGTCAATATAAAATATACTTAAAAATATAATTTCAAAACTATTAGACCTAATTGCACCAAATTTTGTACAGACGATATTATTATAGATCTGTTTATATATTTTAAATTTCACAAATTTTGGCCGAAATTGTGAAGTTTTAAAAGTCATACATATCCCCTTAAATGATTGACTCCCAAAATTACGATGGCTCTCAATATCTTAATTTAATCAATTTGTTTTTTCGTGTTACGTGCATCTCACAAATCACTCTAAGAAAACGCATAACATAATCACGACTGGAGAGTAAGGACAACATTTTCACAATCACAAATCAATATACTCTATTTCAATTAATATTGCCATTATTATTTTTTCAACAAATACTCAAAAGTACTTAGAAATCACACACGTCGAGCAGGTAGACCCTATTAGTTTCTCCTAACCAATGAAGTGAAGTATTTACATAGTAAATAATTGCTTTTAACAAGAAAATGGTTTATATACAATTAACTTTTCCTATTTATCTTTTTGTTCCTAAAAAAACTCTTCCCTTTCCGATTTCTTTTTATATGTACATATATATTAAATAACTGAATAATTAGCCCTATTACATAGCCAGAAATTTAGTAACGCAAGTTATTGTAATAATTGCTGCCTTTATTCGCTGCATGTGCATGTACTGTACATCCCTGTTGTCTACGTTACGACGCTACGTAGTGGATGCGCTATGCGCTCGTGATCAAGGTCGAGCTCTTCTATCATGATTGGGAGCTAATATCGTCTCATCCCTGTCCTACGGTGTCCTTTAAACCCTTTTTTCCGCCTCTTCTTAATTCTCCAAACTGAATAAGGGGCGCGCAAAATGTGTCTGGTTTTTATGGCTCACCTTGTATTAAAATAATCTTAAACCGTAGCGTGACAGAAATATTCGTTGAAAATGAAAACTGCATAATGTAAGGCGTTTATAAAATGTCTACTTCTAAATGTGCTTAAACATAATGGCATTCAAACTGATAATGTAAAATAATTTAATCGACTTTTTTGGAAGTGCGTAAGTCAGGAAAAGTAAATTTGTGGGAAATTGAAGAAAAAAACTATGTTAGAGGAAAAGTATCTGGAAATATATAATTCCGGACATGTGGGCTGGTAGTATAGGTAATATTTGTTGGTTTATAAAGTAATTGCACGCATTATGCGGATACTGAAGGTTTTATAGAGATTTAAAATACGAAAAAAGCCGTCCTTTAAAAAAGAAATTCAGTTTTATAACAAATAAAATCAAATAGTATGATACAGATATTTTTATATATTTTTGTGCTATTCTTGAATTACTGTACTGAAAATCATACACAATCAAGCAACAGGATGTATAATAATTATAAATGTAAAAAAAAGTAAAATATAATAAATGATGAAGAGAAATCAGTCAATCACTTGGGATGTACTGTATTCCAGTAATCGTACGTTGCATTACTGTTTGTAGGCCAGCTGAAAAGTTCTTCATAAAATTCCATATGTTTATTGGAATGCACTGCTTCATTTTTTCTAAGTCTTGTACATTTTCTTGTTTTTTTTTTGGCATTTTTCCTGCTGGGTAGACTGGGCTTCTTATTCGAGGAACAGATTCTCGCAGAAGTGTCGTGAAGAATGCGTGGCTTACTAATTCATTAATATCACTAGATACTTTGATGTATCCAACTCTGTCTTGTGTATACTCAAAATGAAATAGGGTACACATTGCAAAATTGATTATCTCATTTCTTTGTTTGTTCCTTCTTTCTTCAGAAACAGCAGTCTTTTATAATGTTTCTTCTGTTTTCAGCTGTTTGCACTCAATCACCACTGCCAATTGAATAGTTTTAAAACGATGCATGTCATTGATTACTGCCCATTTAAAAGGAATTGAGGGGTTCGGGAGTAAAACATGGTAAGTGATGTTTTAATGTTTTGAAGTTATAGTTACAGACATTTACAACTACATTCATTACTTTTTGCAGACAATTTTGCTCTGGTGGCATCCTCAGAAGATGAATTACAACGTTCAATTTTTAATTTTAACAAAATTGGAATTAAATATGATATGAAAATCAATAAAAAAACTAAATTTATGGTCTTCTGCGTAAAATATCGTGTGCCTAGCAAAATATGTTTAGATTAAAAAATATTAGAAAGAGTAAATTATTTTACATATCTCGGATACACATTATCTTTTTCGAGACAGAAAATTTCTAAATACACCAAATGCACCCCTGGGAATAATTAACAACATTATGAAACCTTCCCTAGAACAAAGGCATACTAGAATTCGCCTATACAAGACCTTGGCGAGACCTGTACTTTGTTACGACAGTGAGGCATGGACATTGAGGAAGAAAGACGAAAGCAATGAGATATATAGCGGGTTATAGGGAATGGGATCACAAACGCAATGAAGATGTAATGGAAGAATTACAACTGGAACCTGTAATTAATCATGTAAAACATTATCGGAACAACTGGTTACATCATCTGCATTGCATGGGTAGAGATAGAATTCCAAAAGTCATGCTCCACTATCGTCCAAACTGGAAGAGATCTCTCGGTCGTCCAAAGAAGCGCTGGAATGAAAATTCAACTGTGAGATCGTAACAGGCCATATGGCCTAATACTTGAAGGGAAGAAGAAGAAGAAGAAGTTATAGGTAGGTAAATATTTATATATGCAACAGTTTGTACAGTTACCAGGAAAGTGAAATCTGTATTACTTCTGCCATCTGTTGAGATGTTGGAGAACTAACAACTGTATTTGACGCAGAATGTAAGATACCGTATTACATGCTACATATTTGAAGAGTTCGCGGGAAAAAAGATGAATGTCACATTTCTGTTAAGGATTAGATAATGATCTAATTGAGTCTATAACTGCAAGATGTAGTGCTGTTTCTATAGAAAATAAAGGAAAGGATTACTGTATTCGTGGTGATAATTCTCCTTTTACCATTTTTCATAAGAACAACATTAAATTTCGCAGTAATCCATTGAATTAGATAATGACATCAACCTTAAGAAAACTGTGACATTCATCGTTTTTCCCGCGAACTCTTCATTTCTTTTTACCAAAATATCAGTTACCATGTTTTACGCCCGAGCCGCTCAATTGTGATTTTAACTTTCCTGTAACAAGTCAATGAACAATGTTAATGGAGCCCTTTCAAAGAAAAAACGATAGGTTCATCAATGTACTTTCGAAACTACGATAAAAATGAAAATGTCAAAAATGATGACTTACGACCTTAAAAAAATTCAATTCAATTAATTTATTTATTGGAAAGCTAAGCGCAAAGGAACAAAATACTGGAGTATTTTTCCATTCATATTAGTCCATGCCAAGAATTCTTCCTTTAAAAGAACTATCCTTGAATATCTCTGCTTGATTTTTTACAATGTGTCAACCATTGACAGACTCCTTCTGGCAGACAACGATACGTCAGAACTAGGCTGAAGATCCAACCTTCAGTACAATAATCTATTTGTGTGACTATAAAATTACACTCACAAAGAAAACTCAAACATACAGTGGCATGAGAGGTTCAAAGGATTTCATTAAATGCAACAGTTCACAATACATTCATCTAGATATAATCGCGACTATGCAAAATTAGGAACTTGTTAGTGTTAAGGTTTCAGTTTAATTTTGCGAATAATTCAATTAGCCATGAGTGAAGAGGTAACAGAGGTTCGGGAACCGAATCAATGCACTGGATAAACATATCATCGTATTCTGTTACATCCTCTCTGGCATCAAAGATAGCTTAAAGGAACAGCGTATCACTGCAAAACCTGCTTGCCGTATCAGGATTAGAACTCAAACTCCAGGAAACAGAGTGTAAACAAAACTGATTGCCTAGGCAACGACTTCACCTCTCCTACCAGTAATCGATTTCATAAATACCATTCGAGATGTAATTCCTCACTTCGTGTACACTGGCGTTCAAAGATACCTGACCTCTAATAATCGATAGTGATCGATAATTTGTTCGTGTAAATGTGTATATTCCGTATTGTTCTAGTGTACAGACACATGAAAACACATACAAATGAAATTCTCAACACACAACTCAATTTCAGAACACATACATTCTTTGACTCCACATTACACTACACAAACTCATCCTCACAGGAAATAAAACAAAAGACGCCAAGACCAGCAACAACCAGTTCTGATGATGGGCAATAGCAGGCTGAAACTTGTTAACAAGGTAATGTAAAATTTAACACAAGAAAGACAAATAATACGTTTGCAGAAGTGATATAGTGTTAAAAGTTGTGTAATCAAGATGTATTATTATTATTATTATTATTATTATTATTATTACTTACTTGTCGACCTGGTTGCGAGTTGGTACAGCGCCGGCCTTCTATGCCCAAGGTTGCGGGTTCGATCCCGGGCCAGGTCTATGGCATTTAAGTGTGCTTAAATGCGACAGGCTCATGTCAGTAGATTTACTGGCATGTAAAAGAACTCCAGCGGGACAAAATTCCGGCACATCCGGCGACGCTGATATAACCTCTGCAGTTGCGAGCGTCGTTAAATAAAACATAACATTTAACATTACTTACTGGCTTTTAAGGAACCCGGAGGTTCATTGCCGCCCTCACATAAGCCCGCCATTGGTCCCTATCCTGAACAACATTAATCCATTCTCTATCATCATCCCTCAAATCCATTTTAATATTATCTTCCCATCTACGTCTCGGCCTCCCCAAAGGTATTTTTACCTCCGGCTTCCCAACTAACACTCTATATGCATTTCTGGATTCCCACATACGTGCTGCATGTCCTGCCCATCTCAAACGTCTGGATTTAATGTTCTTAATTATGTCAGGTGAAGAATAGAATGCGTGCAGTTCTGTGTTGTGTAACTTTCTCCATTCTCCTGTAACTTCATCCCTTTTAGCCCCAAATATTTTCCTAAGAACCTTATTATCAAAAACCCTCAATCTCTGTTCCTCTCTCAAAGTCCAAGTTTCACAATCATACAGAACAACAGGTATTATTATTATTATTATTATTATTATTATTATTACTGTACAGTATTTATACATATGTTATTCCAGAAAAATAAAATCTATCATTCAGTAGAAATGTTTCTAGAAGAGTTTCTATGTAGTATGAGCGAAAACTTGTTTAATATAAATATTTTCTGTTTCAGTAACATATTTAGGCTACGCTCGAGAAATACTTTCAAGTGAATTCTCAACAATATTGGAATGAAAGCTGGTGCAAAGGCAAATATTACTCTAGTTTCAGAGGTTAAATCAGAAGCAATAAGTCCTACTTGTAACATCTGGTACAATAAAACAAAGTAAGAACGTTCGAAACTAATAAGAAGCGAAATTGTGTCAAACTCCCTGTCAAAGCATTGGATTTCTTTCATAAATTGCTGGTTCAGATGGATGTGCTTTTCATTTCACATTTTCCTGGAGGGAAGGACTGCCATATGCCTCCCTGGCGGGTACTCCGGGCTCAGTGACCCCAGCACATCTCCAGGGTATTGACTAAGCGAGTTGCTTCGTGACTACTATCGCTCTTTTATGAGGGCTTCGATATGGCCCATTCTCCAGTGCCAGCTGAGCTCGTGTCACGGTTGCAGTACACTCATCAACTCTTAAAATTGTACTCAGGCTGCAAGCTCTTGCCCTACATTAGCCGTGGCGGAAATGCGATCGTACGCCGAGCCAATGTGTAACCTGCAACCTGCATAGCATTTATGGAGGGAGGGGGACATCCGAAGGGGAAGCGAAGCAACTGTCTGACTTATTAACGGTTTTTCATTTTTCTTACGTCAACCACTTAAATATAATAATAATAATAATAATAATAATAATAATAATAATAATAATAATAATAAATTTAGCTTCCCTTATGAAAAGTTTGCCAGATTTGACAAAGCGTATTACATATAATTTGGAAACACACCTAAAAGGTAAAATGATACACATTAGAAACGGTTAGGGAATCAGATATGCAAAAGTCAGAACAATTTATACCTAAGTAGCGTTTGTGCTTATTTGCAGTTAAGAAAGGGGGGATATTATCAGATAGGTTAGAATGATTTGAATGCCGCGAGAAAAATAATAATACGGAGTGATTGGCATTGATATCTAAACCAATCAACAGCCATTGGTTAAGATACCTTGAAATTTCCATTATCACTCCCATACAAATTATTTCTCAATATCTGAACCGATCCTTTCAGGGCACTAATGGCTATTTCCTTCACAATGCTGTGTGTTAGGCCCAGGTTTTTACATTTGTTGGCAAAGAAGGAGGGTATGGTACCTCGTGCTCCCACCATCAGACCTATTGCATCAATGTGGGACAGGCTATATTTATCTTTATAGAACGGGATTGTTGGTTCATAGATCCGTTTCTTTTCACTGTCCACCTCATGCGGTTGATCTGCATGTATCTCAAATCTGATGGTGGGATCGAGAATGTATGCCGAGTTGTTCTTAATGGCAATGATATAAATTCGCCGAACACTTCCTTGTGTGGCTAGTCCCTGCACCTCTTGATGGACTGTAAACCCTACTTCCTTCAGTGCCTCGGCTAGCATAGAACGGACAGCATAAGGTTACAAACTAATGTTTAGTACGTGTAACGAAGAAAGAAATGAACAAGAAAACATAGGACACATTATTACAACCTAAAATTCTCTCCAGAATGTCTCTGGAACAGAGTTTCAAAATCAGGAATTATGTCACTTACTGCCAGTCGTAGTTGATCACGAAGGTATTTGTCTGTCAGTCGTGATCTAAATTTGGTTTTTACTATTTTCATTGTTGAAAATAATTTTTCACAAACGTAATTTGTAGCGAACGTGGCTTCAAAAGAGCAAGCGAAAGAACGAAGGTTTGGGTATTTATTTTTTGCAAAGATTTGAAAAGTTCAACATTTGTCAAGTCCTTACATGTAGCTTTCACTTAACATCATATTGTAAATCTGTGAGTTTAAATTGAAGGGTTGATAGGAAAAACAACCCATGTCGAAAAAACACTTCTTTCAGGGGAGCGAAAAACATTATATCTCGTTATGTAAAAAGGATAAGAAACTTAAAGTATAAGTATAAATACCCCAATGCTTTATAAATATATTGCTTGTATTTTAAGCATATACAGACGCCACATGATTTTAGCTTTCCATTAGTACCAATATCTCATTTTCGGCTAAAACTGACATGGGTTCTTTTTCCTATCAACCCTTCAATTGAAGATCTAACCGCATTATTTGTACATGTGCTGAAAAAGGATCGACATACAAAGATGATGAAAATAATAATAATAATAATAATAATAATAACAATAATAATAATAATAGTAATAATAATAATAATAATAACAACAACACATCCTTTTAATGTTTCATCAGTAACATGTAGTAACTTATAATGCCGTTTTATGTTATACAACCGTTTTCCTCGTAATACTTGTGAACAAATCATACATTTAATATTCTCATCATATTGGCAGCAAAAAATGCGTCCTCCCAGCCTACTTGATACTTTCGGTTTTATAGAGGTATATGGTTTCGAGAGAGACATTACGACGATACATCACTCGCAGGTCAGAGACAAATACAAATGGAACGGAGTTAGACTCCAGTGAGTGAGAGGGTGGGGGTTGGGGAAGGTAGGAAGCAAAGGAAATACAGAGCTATCATTGCGAGCCACAATGTGCTCGTGAGTCGCATTTTCGCCACAGCTGCCCTACGTTAAGTGTCTGCTGCTAGCTGCTGGCGGTCTGGAACTTGCTTCACGATTTAACAACGCGGTATAAATGACAATCATGGACACACTTAACACGCTCGATCCTTATCTTCGTGTTCCCTTGTCACTCATTCACTTACTCATTAACGTTTCATGATTTAATGGAATATTCTCGCATGTTTAACACGTGTACTTACACCATTGTAACAAGCATTATAAGTAGATAATATCACAGTCATAATACTGTCATACTTGTTTTCTCTCTGTTAAGGAGGAGAGCCCAAAGGATTGCACCTCATCCCAAGGTTTAACCCCAGCAATACCAAGTTATTTTCAATAACATGCAGTACGAACGGGGGAGGGTATTTTGTAACCATTACAAAAATGTTTAATTTTGAACAATTCGTGCTAATCACACTATACCTCCAAACTGGTTGGATGATCGTCCACCTCTGCTTCGGCATGTTAACGTAGACCCAGTAGCCGTCTGGTCGGTCTGGGCCTTTTGAAGGGCTGTAGTGCCATGTATTATATTATTATTATTATTATTTTTATTTCCCCCCCCCTCGCTGTTATTTATACTCGCTTTAACATCTTTGGTCACATCGCGAGTTAATCTTTTGATTGAAATCCGAAGGCCTGTGTACTATTGTTGAGATTGGTTCTATTGTTGTGAACTAGATGGCGACTGTACCTACATATGAGTCGTTCAGAGCAGAAGTGGTGTAAGTCAAGAATGGGTAATGAGGTTTAAAGTAAACATTCTGTAAAATACAGCGCAAAGTAGCAATTAATATTCACTTTATTTAAACTGTTCGTGGACAGTGGATAGCAAAAACGACATATTAATTGCTACTTTGCGCTGTATTTTACAGAATTTTTACTTTAAACCTCATTACCCAATTTTGACTTACACCGGTGAGACCGGTGATATTCAGTATTTTGTGGCCCGAATTTCCTAGCATTTATCTTACAGTTGAGGGAAAACCTGAAAAACCTCAAACAGGGAATTCAACCCGACCGGGAACCGAACCTGGGCTCTCTGCGTAAGTATTATTATTATTATTATTATTTAGTTAACTGTCCAAAGACAGGTTTGAACTCACAAGTGATATCAAGAAGCTATTTCTTATCAGGGAACTGGGCCGGCAGATAATGGGGTAGGGTGGCCAGTTCCTTTTCCCCCACCCTCATTGCACACATCGCCGACTAGCTACACATACACTAGTCAGACTTCAGATGCATACAAACAATTGTTCTTCCTCTGACACATATCGACATGTGAGATGTACAGCCTGATAACAGATGTACATATCTGCCAGAACCTCAATCAGAGGACTATTATTATTATTATTATTATTATATTATTATTATTATTATTATTATTATTATTATTATTATTATTATTATTATTATTATTATTAGAGGAATGAAGTTACAGGAGAATGGAGAAAGTTACACAATGCAGATCTGCAGGCGTTGTATTCTTCACCTGACATAATTCATTCATTCATTCATTGATTCTGCTCTGCCCAGGAGAAGGTCTTTCACTGCAAACCCAGCATTCTCCAATCTTTCCTATTTTCTGCCTTCCTCTTTGTCTCCTCGTATAATCCATTATCTTAATATCGTCTACCATCTGGTATCTTCTTCTGCCCCGAACTCTTCGCCCGTTCACCATTCCTTCCAGTGTAACCTTCAGTAGGCAATTCCTTCTCACTAGTGACCCAACTAATTCCTTTCTCTCTTTCTGATCGGTTTCAGCACCATTCTTTCTTCACCCACTCTTTCCAACACAACTTCGTTTCTTATTCTGTCTGTCCACTTCACACGATCCATCCTTCTCCATATCCACATTTCAAATGCTTCTATTCGCTTCTCTTCACTTCGTCGTAATTTCCATGTTTCTGCCCCATACAATGCCACACTCCACACAAAACACTTCACTCGTCTCTTTCTTAGTTCTTTCTCCAGAGTTCCGCAGAAGATGCTCCTTTTTCTATTAAAAGCTTCCTTTGCCATTGCTATTCTCCTCTTGACTTCTTGGCAGCAGCCCATGTTACTGCTTATAGTACACCCCAAGTATTTGAAGCTGTCCACTTGCTCTACTGCCTCATTTAGAATTCGAAAAGTTACCTTCTTTACTAACATAATTAGGAACATTAAATCCAGACGTTTGAGATAGACAGGGCATGTAGCAGGTATGGACGAATCCATAAAAGCATATAGAGTGTTAGTTGGGATGCCGGAGGGAGAAAGACATTTGGGGAAGCCGAGACGTAGATGGGAGGATAATACTTATTTACAAATGGCTTTTAAGGAACCCGCAGGTTCATTGCCGCCCTCACATAAGCCCGCCATCGGTCCCTATCCTGTGCAAGATTAATCCAGTCTCTATCATCATATCCCACCTCCCTCAAATCCATTTTAATATTATTCTTCCATCTAAGTCTCGGCCTTCGCAAAAGTCTTTTTTCCTCAGGTCTCCCAACTAGCACTCTATACGTATTTCTGGTTTCGCCTATACGTGCTACATGTCCTGCCCATCTCAAACATCTGGATTTACTGTTCCTAATTATGTCAGGTGAAGAATACAATGCGTGAAGTTCTGCGTTGTGTAACCTTCTCCATTCTCCTGTAACTTCATCCCTCTTAGCCAGATGGGAGGATAATATTAAAATGAATTTGAGGGAGGTGGGATATGATGGTAGAGACTGGATTAATCTTGCTGAGAACAGGGACTGATGGCAGGCTTTTGTGAGGGCGGCAATGAACCTTCGGGTTCTCTAAAAGTCATGTATAGTTAAGTAAATAACAGAAAAATTGTATGTACCATAATAAAAGAGAAAAATGAAATGTCATTGTATATTTTCAACAATTACTTCAACATAACTGTCTAGAAAATGTTACGCATCACTTTCTTCACATCCATCTTTACATATTGAACAGACCACAGTTTTCTTACAAAAATGTTTAATTTTGAAATAGTACATTATGCAACGAGCCTATAATGATAGTAATTAAGACGCAAGTATGTTTGTTTATGAAACGAGCGCAAGCGAGTTTCATAATTTTCATACGAGCATCTTAATTACCATTATAGGCAAGTTTCATTCGGCTTTTTATGCTCGACCATATTTCTAACTTGAAATTATCAAAAGTATCATTTTATTTGTATCTGACTCAAGATGGGAAGTGACCTTGTGCATAGCTCGTGTGAGATGTGCACAGACGCGAAAGTATTGATTTTTTCCGAGGAACAATAATGTCATTGACCTTGGTGTAGAGAATAACATGAACTAATTTTGGTATAACCTGGAAATTGATTTAGAATTGAAAAACGAGATGACAAATTGAATTTATTTGAATATTATTTACAATTAACGCTAATCAGTATAGTAACAGAACATAACCTTCTGCGACAGTATTGGATTTCCAGCCTCCGTGACGTTTCCCTCGTTATCTTTCGATTGCATATCCGAGAATAATCGAAAACCTGAACTTTAATGAATAGGTGCACTTTAATGACATGCATTAAAGTACTGCTACCAGGTGTATAATTACTACACTTCGGCATGGTCGAGCATAAAAAAATAACATTTGTAATCAGCAAATAGTATGTATTATAATAAAAGAGAAACACTGAAATGTTATTGTATATTTTCGATCGATTACTTCAATGGAGAGCGGATGATTTTGTCTACTTTGACATTATGTTCGTATTTAATAAAACTATCAGTGAAAACGACTAAATTATAACACAATACGATAGAAGGATTCAGAACTGAATATAAATAATATTTTCATATTTTTAATATATCAATTACATACCTATTTAAAATTAAACTTTCGGAGGAGACGAGCACAAAGTATTATCCTCCCCCCCCCCCCGATTGGTTTTGCTATGGTTAATGTGCTGAACTGACCTGTTAGGTAGGGTCGAATGTTTGAAGTCCGCAGAACCGCATTCCTGTACTACCGACGATTCTCATATGTACTCCACATATGAAGGGTACACGGGAAAAACGATCACAATGCTGTTAAGGATGATGTCATTATCTAATTCACTGCATAACTGCAAACTTTAGTGTTATTTTTACCAAAAGTGGTAAAGGAGAATTAAAACCTCGTGTACACTCATCATTTCCTTCATTTCAAGTAGAAACATCAATCAATTTTGCAGTAATATACTGAAATAGATCACTATCTGACCTGTAATGCAAATGTAACATTGTTCGTTTTTCCCGTGTACCCTTCATGTGTGTGTGGATAAGTACAGATACGTGTACGTACATTTAACATGCTTCAATACTGGTAGTGTTTTATTTAAGGGAGGAAAGGGGTTAAATTTTTTTATAATTTTCGATGGGTATTTCTTTTATATGACGTCATTCCATTTTCGGCCAATGAAGTGTAATGAAATTGTGAATTCCAACCAATCACAGTCATACATCGCGATAATTTCCGCAGCTCGATTTATCACTATCAATTTATCGCACGGTCGTTCTTTTGTTTAGTCAGTGTCGCCAACTGTTACCACGTGAATCGATGAGCATGAATCAAATGTACTAAATAAAGTGCGAAATCCTACTTCCACATCTACATCTTCATCTTCTAATTCCATGTCCATTGTATCTAAAGAAAATGACACTCCTTCATAACAATTGTTCATTTAATTAATGTATTAATCAGATTATTTGTAATTATACAATAAAATGTTTGAATTAAATTATGATTTTAGCAGATAATGAAAACGTATTTCTGTTATAATAACTAGAGAAAAGCGCAGCACATGTAATTAATATTTTGTGCGAGATCGTGCGTATTTGCTTGGTTTCCGCACAAAACCAATCCGCGGAAAGTCTACAATTCCACATTCAGTATTCCCAACCTACCACACATAACAATTTCCCTCTTCTTACCGCTTAAGTGACATATTGATTTTACTGCTTTAGGCTCTTAACATATTATTTTTAGAGACGTTCAATATAGTAATAATTATAAATTGGAAACTTACCACTGAAATTTCACCTAAATTGCACTGTTAATTATTGTTTTTAAATATATGCAAAAATTTAAACTCTAAATCATTACATAACCTTACCGTTTGTTTTAAGTTCGCATTTATAGATTGGGGGAAAAAAAGACAGATGTATATCACGGCCTGCTGGAGTATAGTAAACACAGAAAACATTTTAAAGCAACAATGTTGAAGATAGATATTTTTGTTTTGCAAATTTGCAGTTTGCAAGATGGAGATTTCATTGCAACTAATTAGAAATTCCTTTTTCAGATATGAAATAAACGATCTTCGCACAAAATAATGTACGATACACGAGCGGTATGTTTTCTTTCAATTCTCGGAAATTGAAAAAGCTCAACTACGTTTCGCTTTTTCAAACTTTTCCTCCAACATGAAAACTTCAACATACCGCTCTTGTAACGCATATTACTATTTTAAACCTGTATTTCGCTTTTCTCAATTGGCATTACTGAATAACATTCAATTTCTTTTTTGCAGTAATCGTTATTCATCTATTTCGACTTCACAATATCTGAATAGGTTAAGTATTCATAAATATACAATTATTAACATTTTGTGAGCGAATTTTAGGGATATATTATTTACATTTTAGGGATATATTATTTACATTTTCATTAAATCCAGACGTTTAAGATGAGCAGAGCATGTAGCACGTATGGGCGAATCCAGAAATGCATATAGAGTGTTAGTTGGGAGACCGGAGTGAAAAAGACCTTTAGGGAGGCCGAGACGTAGATAGGAAGATAATATTAAAATGGATTTGAGGGAGGTGGGATATTATGGTAGGGACTGGATTAATCTTGCTCAGGATAGGGACCAATGGCGGGCTTATGTGAGGGTGGCAATGAACCTCCGGGTTCCTTAAAAGCCAGTAAGTAAGCAAATATTATTTACATTTGTAAGCCATTCAAGAAGTAGATCTAATAAGTGCCACTCGAGGTCGCTTCGCTCGTGAATTTATCGGCAAATCTCAGACTTCCTGTGACATTACTATACAAAATGTGTATTGTAGTTAGATCTATATGATTTTGTATTTTCTGCAAATTTATTTTTGTATAAACTAAAGTTAGAAGCAAACAACAAATAAAAGTAAAAATAAATAAATAAAAATTATTTTGTCAAATATTTTCTTGCAGTTTAGGTCTACATTATTATTTTATTCTAAGTTTATTTTTATGGAAAAATTATAAAAAACCTAATCAAATAACACTATAAAAAAGGAATAACAATATTCCGAAAAAAATATAGAGCTCAAAATAACTTTTTTCGTCTATTACGTCATACTTACGTATCGATAGCAATACAGTTCCACATAATGACGATAGCATTATAGGGTTAATACTTAGATGAGTTAGAATTCGTTGTCATTGTAATTAATTTAACTGTGCGCAAATTTTCACATAAATTTCAGTGCATATTTTATAATGTTTTGTTCGATTTCTAACATCCTGTGCCATTTTTGGAGAATATTTTGTCCGAATACTGTACCTCTGCCTTCCTTGTCATTTTCAGGCATAATCAGGAAATTTCTGCAGTTAAATAAATAATTCCACCTGAAGATCTGGATATAAGTAACATCAATGTTCATAAACTACGACAAAATCTTCGGAAACAAGAGAACGACAAATGGTGTGCGATTCCACATAAAGGAAAAGGTATTATTTTATTTCAACAACATACTCCCGGAAATAAATGGATTTTTTCTAAGGAGGGTCTGCCTTCCTCTGAATGGCGGGACGCAATTAAGATGAATGCTAACGTAGCACCAGTGAGATCCTTGGACTGTTTCCGTTGCAGATACTGCAACGAGATTGAAACCTTTGCACACGTCCTAGGATCCTGTCAGCATGAAGAACTCCTGAGAAATTCACGGCATCATAACATCCGAAAACTAATTGCACAAGCCCTTAGAAAAAAATCCTTCGAGGTCTATGAAGAGGTGCACTGGGTTGCGTCTGAAGGCGGCGGAATTAGAAGAGCGGACATCGTGGCTCTAGACAAGACTAATGGTAAAGGCTTTATACTGGACCCAACTGTTAGATTTGAGATGAGCCAGACCCAACCATCCGAGGTCAACAAAGAGAAACAACAAATTAATTTATTTCGAGAAAAATATAAGATGGAAGGCACCTTGGAAGTACATGGTTTAATGATCGGAGCGAGGGGCACCATCCCACGATCAACTGTAAACACTATCAAAACATTTGGCATCCATGACATCATTCCAAAAATAATTACTTCTGGCATTAAAGGGTCTGTGGCAATTCTGAAAAATCATTTATACGGAATATCATAATTCCCCCCCCCTTCTATCCGTTAGTGTATGATTGTTACAATATATATATATATATATATATATATATATATATATATATATATATACCATACCATATATATATATATATATATATATACAAATTTGTTATTCCTTAAATTTAAGCTCCTAGTTCATATTTCAATTTGACTCATCTATTTACTGTAATCGTTATTTTTCTTATATGTGTGTTATTCTGTGTTTTTGACAACCCAGGATGCCTGGACAGACTATTTCTTGGAAATAAATTATTTATACAATTACTTAGGGCTACTACAAATTTATAGGCCTATTCCTGCAGTACTGTGTACCTATATTACATTTTCCCAAAATAATTTTCATGCTAAAGCGCAGTGGCGTTCAGGTTCGTGTCTGGATTATGTAAGGATCACGTCAGCAGACACATTTCTCATGTCACTTTTTGGAATATCAGGTGATGACAGCGAATGATAAAGCAGAACTGCATTGTTTGAGGAAGGACAATGTGCCGCAGGGTTCAGCTGTCGATGCTTTCTCCACCTGACGCTCCTGGGGCATCCATTAGCTCCCATGTCCCGGGATAATGCCAGCAATCAAGTGGGAGACTTCGGCTATTGTGTTCTGGAAGCTTCGGCTTTAAGCCCTCGAGTTATGATACATTTATATGCGTGCGTGTTACACACGAGACGCGTGAGGTAGATGCATCAACACAGACTCCGATCCTGAGCCTCAGCACAATCATCTCGACATTTTCCTATCACAAGTTTTTGTGGATTAGGCGTAGTAGGCTACATTGGAACTAGTTCATAAGTAACCGCCATGAAAGTCTATGGGTGCTATGCATAGACATTTCGCTAGCCCGCGCTACGAGCATGCTAAACTAGCCCCGGCTATCGACTGATTACTTGTACAGGATTCATATCATATCATATCATATCATATCATATCATATCATATCATATCATATCATATCATATCATATCATATCATATATCATCATATCATATCATATACCATACCATATCATACATATCATATATCATATCATATCATATCATATCATATATCATATCATATACCATACCATATCATATATATCATATCATATATCATATCATAACATATATCATATCATATATCATATCATATATCATATATCATATCATATCATATATATCATATCATATCATATCATATATCATATCATATATCATATATCATATATCATATCATATACCATACCATATCATATATATCATATCATATATCATATCATATCATATATCATATCATATCATATACCATACCATATCATATATATCATATCATATCATATCATATATCATATCATATCATATCATATCATATCATATCATATCATATAATATCATATCATATAATATCATATCATATCATATACCATACCATATCATATATATCATATCATATCATATCATATCATATATCACATCATATCATATCATATATCATATCATATCATATCATATATCATATCATATCATATATCATATCATATACCATACCATATCATATATATCATATCATATATCATATCATATAATATCATATCATATATCATATCATATAATATCATATCATATATCATATCATATATCATATATCATATCATATCATATACCATACCATATCATATATATCATATCATATATCATATCATATATCATATCATATACCATACCATATCATATATATCATATCATATCATATCATATCATATCATATCATATCATATCATATCATATCATATACCATACCATATCATATATATCATATATATCATATCATATCATATCATATCATATATCATATCATATCATATACCATACCATATCATATATATCATATCATATCATATCATATCATATCATATCATATCATATCATATCATATATCATATCATATCATATCATATCATATCATATCATATCATATCATATCATATCATATCATATCATATCATATCGCTAACGCTGGTTTATGAATACGAAAAACGTTAGTTCGCTGATCATCCACCGGAAGCCCGCGCTAAGAATGTCTATGAATATGGCTCTAAGGGTCGAATTCTATAACACGGACGAAATCGTGGTTCCAAACCTCGGCTTTTAAATCGCGATCGAGGTCTGAATCTTTATGAGACTTCTAAAACGAAGTCGAGACGCGGCTTGAGAATAAACCGAGGTTCGTGGGTTTTATATATGGCAACGCAGCTAAGAATCGATTTTTATTCCTGTAAACGTCGATATTAGAAAGAAATTAACATCGGGATTAATATTTTTATTGAATTGCAGTGTCACATTCTTTTGCTCTCAGTTAATGTATTGTTATATCTACTAATTTACAGAATATATGTGCGTTAAAATTCTAGCATTAGTTAGTATTTAATAGGGATCGGATTTTTAGGTACAGAATGATATCTCCCAAATAATTAGCACAAATCGAGCATTTATGTTCTTGTTTATCATTTTTCATAACTACTACCAACATTAACTACTTGAAAACCCGGTTCTAAAGAATTAATAACCTAAATTTCAATTGCAACTAAAATGTAGTATGGTTCCATTTTCATGTAAATAATAGGCCTCTACGTTGAAAGCCCTAGTAGCATAAAATTTAAAATTAGAAAACAAAATCAAGTTTGCTTCATATCCCTGTAGCCCAGTGGTGGGCAAAATGAACGCAACCCACAAGACAGGATTTAAATGGCAACTACATACTGTGGGAGGGGTTGCACTCTACAGTGCAGTGACGGATTTACAGACAGTTGCGCCACTACACTCCTACTCACCATATGTAATTAGAATAGTCCATTCACGTGATATTTAATTAATAATTTTTCAAAGCAATTTCTTCGAAATTGGAATTTATCTGTGCATGCTATTTTCAGTTGCGCATGGAGATGAGCATCGCTTAAGCGGGATCTATGGCTGGACTTTATAAATTTCATTTTAGAAAACAGCTGTTCGCGCTGGTAGGTTGATGAATACATACCGTCATTTCCCATAACTATGGTCCTGGAACACAACTATGGTCCACGATACAACCATTCAAAGATCATTGTAGAAGTAACATAGACAGTTCGTTGATAGCTGCAGTGACTTGAATTCAAACTATAGTACAATAAGAATATAGATCGGATAAAATGTAGCCTACTAACAGCAAGCCATCTGACATAAATCATAGTACCAGACAATAAAATCAGTGTCAGATTTGAAACATAAGCGAACGAGCATCGTTGCACTCATCTTAATAAAAACAATAATCATGATTCTATGCCGGCAAGGCTCACAATATTATCGTCATCATTCTGATGGGTTTGGAATCGGGCTTCTCGTTATGGTCGCAAGGCAGCGTCTATCCATTTCTTAAGAGTTTTCCTTCCTTTGGCTTTCACCGCATCATCTGTATGGATCACGTCGTAGGATCGATTCGTTCTGTCTGGTGTTTCCATTTGCGCCGGTACGTATGTAGTCTATTGAAGGCTTTGAGCAGCTCTTTTTTCAGTTTCAAGATTTCTTCATTTCTCTTTCTCTACAAATAAGTTGAGTCAATAGTTCTCATGAAGTGCATACCAGCAGTCGCTATTTTCTGTCCTACATATTCTTCAAAGATAGTGAAGCTATAGTAAAGTTTGTCTTGGAAACAATTATTCTCATATTTATGGACGAGCTACACGCCAGAAAATTGAAAGAAAAGTGTAAATTCATTTATACTCTCACACTAAATTCAAATAATCTACGAAATGCAATTTTAATGTCGTGTAAAAAGTTTTTCTCGTTTTTCTGAGAATATTAATTTTGGTTATTATCTAGTTCTTGCACCTAGCCTAGGTCTTCAATTATTATCGAAGAACTGTATACTCATCATCAGACTGATGCCATCAGTAAGGCAATGGCAATATTATATCGCGCCGCACCTTTTGAGTTAATACTAGAGGTGAACAAAACTAACTGCCGCTCTCGCTCGCTGTGTTCGTTGCATTTGTCTTTCGAGTCTCGTCTCTTCAGTCTCGTGCGCTTCGAGTCTCGCTCATCATTCTCGAAATAGCATTTGGTCGACATGGAAAGATTTCGTAACTTTGAATAACATGCATCATTGAAATAAATAACATTATAAATGTTTAAATGAGACAAAAAGGCAAAATAGAACAGTATCTTAGTTATCAAAATGTTCTATTATATCATATTTTTTATGGTTATATAAATAAAAAAAAAACAATCCTCAAATAAATTTGGATTTCTAAGAAACATAAAACATGACGTTAATATCTTTTTACTTGAGATTGCACACTTCATCTGAAATATATGAAAAGAAAATTCTTGGCCTTATAATAAGGGGCTAATAATTAAATAAAAATTGGGGAACGGATTATTATACACCGAAAGGTAGAGACGATGTTTCAAATAGGCTAGACTATTTGATTGTTTATACATATAACAGTTGCCAAAGTTTATAAAATTTCAGTCAGGTATAAACAACTGTGGCGATTCAAGGCTGTTTGACGTTCAGGACTTCGGGAGTGATCAATCATGACGTCTCGAAACACTCACAAGCAGTCTTTACGTCAACAACGCGACATATAGAACATTGTCGTGCGGGTTTTTGGCTTTGCAGGCGCTGTTAGTCTTGCTTTCTCGATAATATATTTTATAGATTATTTTACGACGCTTTATCGACATCTGCCATGAATGGACGTCACATTGAGCACCTCCTATGAACAAGAGTTCAGACGTCAGAAAGTATGTGTTGTAGGACCCATGTTTATTAGACATTATTTCTTGTTTTGATGCATACTAGCACCTCCTAAAATATTGGATACTTTTTTTAACAGTCTGTATATCTACAAAACGTTGGATTGCTCTACATCTATGATATGGTATGTACACTCGCAACACCTCCATTGCGCCTTGCATAGAACAAATCCTTGAATATCCCCTGAATTTTTTGTCGGGCTTCTCTTTGCAACCAAATGTAAAAACTTAAAAGAAAGATTTGTGTCACACATCAGAAACCTAAGACGTTCTATCCGCTTGAGATGTGGAAATGCATTCATGTCAGTCTGAGAGATGTTCGATGTACCCGACAGACGAGTAGCCGGATTATGGAAACATCCTCACTAGCAAGAAGGGAGTCCTCGGATATTTCCTACAATGCGTAGAAAACACTGCTTAGAGACTGTAATAAATACAAGACAGTAAATTCACTGTAACAGACCATACGATCGTACAGCTCAGTAGGCATAGCAGTGGCTTTCGATGATCGAGGAACCGAGTTCGAGTCACGTCGATGGCGAAGTCATGTTTGTGATGGACAAAAACGTTACTCTTCGTAATACCACAGTCACTCCATACCGCGCTGATTAACATACAACTTTTCACCTACAAGAGATCAAAAATATTCAAAATTGACATCTTCTTCTTTAGTAGGTGCTACAACTTCGTCGAAGTTTTGACCTTCTCAATTAATTTACACCATTCTTTTCTGTTATGAACAAGATTTGGCCAATTCTTTACATTCAGTGTTAGCAAATCGTTGGTTATGTTTTCCTTCCATCTACGTTTTGGTCTTCCTTTTGCCCTTTTACTGATGGGGTTCCGTTTATATATTTTCTTAACTGTTTTTCCTTCGTCCATACGATTGATATGGCCAAACCATGCCATCCTTTGCGCTTTGATATAGTTTACTATGTGTGGTTTTGTATTAAAATATTCAACTCTTTATTACTTCTAATTCTCCACTCATCGTTTGCAAATTTTTTTTCAATATTTTCCTTTCAAAAACCAGGAGCTTTTGCTTAGACAATTCAGTTAGAGTCCAGGTTTCACTTGAATATGTTACAATTGGTCTTATTACTGTTAAATATAGTCTTAATGTTGCTTGTTTGGATGGAAAATTGACATATAAAATTTTAATCCATTGTTAATACACATATTTTTTTCTTGTATACCATATTTTTACTTCCTTCACATTTTGCCTACTCATTAAATTTGGCATACTTATTGTTTGCATGCTATTTTTTTATTTTAGTAGCTTGTTTTACGACTCTTTATCAACATCTTAGGTCATTTAGCGTCTGAATGAGATGAAGGTGATAATGCCGGTAAAATGAGTCTGGGTTCCAGCACCGAAAGTTACCCAGCATTAATTTAAAGGAATTTAATGCTGAGATATTTTCGTATGCGAATGACACGGTTGTTATTTTTGCAGGTAAAACTTGGGATGATATTTACTTTAATGCAAACAATGGCATCACATTGATTAAAAATTTGTTTTATTCTAACATACGCGTCTTAAATTATCCTAAAACCACGGTTGTATCATTTTCGTTAACAACTGTTGGTATGAAATCTCCTGATTCGCTCTTGTGTTTAAAAATTCATACATCCAATTGTTCTTCTAATAGTTGTAACTGCCATATTCTAAATGAATTTCCTCAAGTTAAATATTTCGGAATAATAATCGACCAACATTTACATTGGGATAAACATGTTCTTCTTCTGTGCAATAGATTAAGAAAAATTATTCACTATTTTGTTATCCTACGAAATTACTTGACTGTCCATACTTTACGACTGATTTACCTCGCAGCAGTACAAGCTATATTACAGTACGGCATTATAGGCTGGGGTAGTGCTTATAGTACCTCCCTCATGCCAATAACTCTGCTTACTTACTTACTTACAAATGGCTTTTAAGGAACCCGGAGGTTCATTGCCGCCCTCACATAGGCCCGCCATCGGTCCCTATCCTGTGCAAGATTAATCCAGTCTCTATCATCATATCCCACCTCCCTCAAATCCATTTTAATATTATCCTCCCATCTACGTCTCGGCCTCCCTAAAGGTCTTTTTCCCTCCGGTCTCCCAACTAACACTCTATATGCATTTCTGAATTCGCCCGTACGTGCTACATGCCCTGCCCATCTCAAACGTCTGGATTTTAAGTTCCTAATTATGTTAGGTGAAGAATACAATGCGTGCAGTTCTGCGTTGTGTAACTTTCTCCATTCTCCTGTAACTTCATCCCGCTTAGCCCCAAATATTTTCCTAAGCACTTTATTCTCAAACACCCTTAACCTATGTTCCTCTCTCAAAGTGAGAGTCCAAGTTTCACAACCATACAGAAGAACCGGTAATATAACTGTTTTATAAATTCTAACTTTCAGATTTTTCGATAGCAGACTGGATGATAAGAGCTTCTCAACCGAATAATAACACGCATTTCCCATATTTATTCTGCGTTTAATTTCCTCCCGAGTGACATCTATATATTTGTTACTGTTGCTCCAAGATATTTGAATTTTTCCACCTCTTCGAAGGATAAATCTCCAATTTTTATATTTCCATTTCGTACAATATTCTGGTCACGAGACATAATCATATACTTTGTCTTTTCGGGATTTACTTCCAAACCGATCGCTTTACTTGTTTCAAGTAAAATTTCCGTGTTTTCACTAATCGTTTGTGTATTTTCTTCTAACATATTCACGTCTTCCCCATAGAAAAGAAGCTGATGTAACCCGTTCAATTCCAAACCCTGCCTGTTATCCTGAACTTTCCTAATGGCATATTCTAAAGCGAAGTTAAAAAGTAAAGGTGATAGTGCATCTCCCTGCTTTAGCCCGCAGTGAATTGGAAAAGCATCAGATAGAAACTGACCTATACGGACTCTGCTGTATGTTTCACTGAGACACATTTTAATTAATCGAACTAGTTTCTTGGGGATACCAAATTCAATAAGAATATTATATAATACTTCCCTCTTAACCGAGTCATATGCTTTTTTGAAATCTATGAATAACTGATGTACTGTACCCTTATACTCCCTTTTTTTTCTGCATTATCTGTCGAATACAAAAAATCTGATCAATAGTCGATCTATTACGCCGAAAACAGCACTGATGATCCCCAATAATTTCATCTACATGCGGAGTTAATCTTCTCAAAAGAATACTGGACAAAATTTTGTACGACGTCAACAAAAGTGATATTCCTCGAAAGTTACTACAGTCGGTTTTGTCCCCCTTTTTAAAAATAGGTACAGAAAAGAATAATAAAAATATGCCTTAATAAACCTCTTGATTATCCTTCAGAGCTGCTGTATTCAGAATTTAAAGTATTTTACTTTCATCAAATTTACAACAATGTATTACTGAATTTCGTACATAAAAACCGAAACATATTTAATTTATATTCACATAAATATAAAACCAAAAGATCAGACAACATATGCTTGACAGTGCCTAAATGTATTACAAGTGAAGCTTATAATCACAGTAGCAACTTCAGTCCAAGGCTTTATAATATGATAATAGGTAAAATTCCCAAACATACAATTTGCTAATGCTCCTTATTAAAAAAAAATCGATTAAAAATTGTTGTTAACAGGGAAAATTTAAAGTTCAATTATTGTGATACGTCCTTTTTCTTCTTCTTTTCTTTTATTACTTTCTACTCTGTTAGTCAATAAAATGTCTTAACATTATGTGGAATGCCCCCCTGAGCACGAGTATGTAACTTACTCTTTCTGGGGATGCTAGAGAGTTCTTATATTAAAAAAAATCAATATATATCTTTGTTCTAGCAATAAAGTATTATTATTATTATTATTATTATTATTATTATTATTTGCTCATATTGGGTTGAGGGAAAACCCTGCAAAAACTTCAACCAGGTAACTTGCCCCGACTGGAAATCGAATCCGAGCCACCTGGTTTCCGGCTAGACGCGCTGACCGTTACTCCACAGGTATGAACTTTGTATGCTATTAATTTGGTATGGTATTCATTTGACAAAGGCCTACTTTGTATAATCTACTGCATAGATGTTCAATTGTAACTCGTACGAGTTACCCCTGGCGTAAGCAACCCGCAGCGCATATTCTTTAAGGTCTTTTTTTTTCTATTTTATATGGAAAGTTATTGACCTTAGCAGTGCATGCTTGACGTGCAGTATCTCCTGGTTCTATAGACGTTTGGACACCCATGACCTACTGACATTAAAAAAAATGAACATAACAAATTATACAGTAAAATTATGGCCACATATACTTAAGTAACCCAAAATGCGTCCTTTATCCTTATGTTGTTGATATATTGGACTATATGTTGTAGTCTTCTGTTGACTCTCGCCTTTTGCCCATCTCGTATCCCCCACCCAGAATCATTTCCACATTTGAGGCGTAATTGTGAACTGTGTGCTATTAAGACTGTTGGTGTATTAACCTTCAGTAATCGCTCGTCTCTGCACATTGATTTCCTGATGCACAACAAATACATAGTCCATTATTGTTATTTGTTCTCTGCTTATAATATAAGAATCCCCTAAAAAATAAATGTTGTTCCCTTCTTGCATTTTCTACAAATTCATCCTCCATAATTTCTTATACATCTGGAACCTCTTTTCAAGCAAAGACAAGTAATCTCAGAAACTACAGCAGGAACTATTAACAATGTGCACAATATAATTCCAATCGAGTATAGCTATCAAAATATGGTATGTGATTGTACAAACGAAGCAAAGTAGTTGTATGCCAGAAAACGTATACCTAAAAGGTTGTGTCAAATTGAATTAGATGAAAAATAAATAAGCCAAATACTTGTATGTAAAATAATGGTATTTTACTAACAACTTCAAATTAGTGTAACTCTGAAAATATTGAGATTAGGACAAATGTTCATAAGATATGTCTTGCTCAGAATGTCTTCGGAAATAAGCTCCATAAGGGACGGCAAATCCTCGTGAATCACCCTGTATATGTAGTACACCGTATAACTAAACTAAAACCCTAGCATACCGCTTGGTAAATTAGAGTTCTCTTGAGCCGATATTTAATAGTAGTAGTAGTAATAATAATAATAATAATAATAATAATAATAATAATAGTGATAATAATATTAATAATAATAATAATAATAATAATAATAATAATAATACTACAGAAAACATTTAATTCGTGTTACTGAAAGTTTAAGCACCAGTAACAAATATAAATGATACTCGGGAGGAAATTATACACAGAATAAATATGGGAAATGCCTGTTATTATTCGGTTGAGAAGCTTTTATCATCCAGTCTGCTGTCAAAAATCTGAAAGTTAGAATTTATAAAACAGTTCTTTATGGTTGTGAAACTTGGACTCTCACTTTGAGAGAGGAACATAGGTGTTTGAGAATAAGGTGCTTAGAAAAATATATTTGGGGCTAAGAGGGATGAAGTTACAGGAGAATGGCGAAAGTTACACAACACAGAACTGCACGCATTGTATTCTTCACCTGACATAATTAGGAACATTAAATCCAGACGTTTGAGATGGGCAGGGCATGTAGCACGTATGGGCGAATCCAGAAATGCGCATAGAGTGTTAGTTGGGAGGCCGGAGGGAAAAAGACCTCTGGGGAGACCGAGACGTAGATGGGACAATAATATTAAAATGGATTTGAGGGAGGTGGGATATGATGATAGAGGCTGGATTGATCTTGCTCAGGATAGGGACCAATGGCGGGCTTATGTGAGGACGGCAATGAACCTCCGGGTTCCTTAAAAGCCAGCAAGTAAGTAAGTAGGCTACTGAAAATTTAAGATAGCTATTTTGATAATTACACTATTAAATTATTAATTTATTATAATTATTCATTACACTAGTGTTAGAACCTAACTTTATAATTAATGTACAGTACAAAAGAAATTTACATGCATTACAGAAAGAACTCAAAGTATTTTCTGAGTCGCTAGAGAGCAGATGCGTCTTGTTACTACATACATATCTTGAAATTTTATTTTTATTTCTTATATTTTAGTAGTCTATTTAACGACGCTGTATCAAAAACAAGGTTATTTAGCGTCAATGGGATTGATGACAGCGGATGGTATTTGGCCAGAAGAGTCCGAGAATTCGCCGTAGATTACTTGGCATTTGCTTTACAGGCAGGGAAAACCTCGGAAAAGCCCAACAAGCGGGAATCGAACCCACGCCCGAGTGCAACTAAGGATTGGCAGGCAAGCGCCTCAGCCGACAGAGCTACGCCGGTGGCAATCATTGAAATTAAAGCAGTGTTTGAAAGCGAGTGGTCATTCATGTCGTTGTGTCGGCAGAATTGTTCATGTAATAAATTCACTATATCGCTTTTTATTACTTCAATAAGCTTTATAGCCCTTCATCTTCAGTAGCTTGGAAGGTACGTGATAAAATGTCCGTAGATGAAACTTCATATGGTTCGACTTTTATAGCTCCTCGACGATTTAGGGCTTCTGCCAGTCATATTTATGGGGCTTATACAGTGTGTTAAATTTATGTTGATTCCAATGGTCGCAAAGAAAAATTTATACCAATATCAAAAGAAGTAATGATGAGCGAAACGTTAACTTTATTGCACCTCCAGAAATATATTTTTTGAAGTTTAATAGCGAATAGACTCTGTGAAGAAACTTTTAAAACATTGTATACGATCTAAACGATTAGGAGTGATGGATAATGAAAAAAATTGATGTATCAATTCTCTGAAGAGTAGTTGCTGAATGTGAAATGTAGAGTAGCTGAACAAATCCATCGACATTTGAATGCGTGTTAAATTGTAAAAGAATAATGTATTACAAGAAAGACTAGAGGGGATAATTAATATATACCTAAACTTGATCATATAATTGGAGGAAAATCTCTATAAAGGTATGCACCTAAACATGTATTTAAAACAATATTACCAAAGGTAATAATAGATAAACAATTTAATATGTATTTATGAAATACGCCGAAAATATCTGATAAATCAGTCTAAAATGAAGTAGTCTACAATAAAGGCGTAAATATGTCACTTTACCGCAAACTCAGCGCCAATCGCCAAGGATAGACGCCCGTAAAATGATAGACAATGTAATTCCGGTCCGAGCTGTACCGGGTAGAAGTCGGGATAGTACCCTGCCTCAACGAGACTGAAACTCTTCCCCATATCCTTGGCTTCTGCCCCTATAATGAAGCACTTTGTAACATCCATCACCATGCTGTCCGTTCTATGCTGGCCTAGGCATTGAAGGAGGTAGGGTTTACAGTCCATCAAGAGGTGCAGGGACTAGCCACACAAGGAAGGGTTCGGCGAATTGATATCATTGCCATTAAAAAACCAACTCGGCATACATTCTCGATCCATCATGAGATATGAGACACATGCAGATCAACCGCATGAAGTGGACAGTGAAAAGCAACGGATCTATGAACCAATAATCCCGTTCTATAAAGATAAATATAGCCTGAATAATTTCAAGGGAAAAATTGTTCCGGGGCCGGGTATCGATCCCGGGACTTCTGGTTGAACGTACCAGCGCTCTACCACTGAGCTACCCGGGAACTCCACCCGACACCGTCTCAACCTTTCCCTTTATATCCACACAACTCGCGTGGGCTGACGAAACGCCAGAGACCCACAACGAGTGCACACAATCTCTGTGTGACTTGGAATTGTGGTTTTCTGTTAACGTACACAGTGACGTATACATTATGCAAATCTAATCTTTCAGGTGAAGCTCCCTGTAAAGCAGATTTGAATAATTTCAAGGGAAAAATTGTTCCGGGGCCGGGTATCGATCCCGGGACCTCTGCTTGAACGTACCAGCGCTCTACCACTGAGCTACCCGGGAACTCCACCCGACACAGTCTCAACTTTTCCCTTTATATCCACACAACTCGCGTGGGCTGACGAAACGCCAGAGACCCACAACGAGTGCACACAATCTCTGTGTGACTTGGAATTGTGGTAGAAAAGTTGAGACGGTGTCGAGTGGAGTTCCCGGGTAGCTCAGTGGTAGAGCGCTGGTACGTTCAACCAGAGGTCCCGGGATCGATACCCGCCCCGGAACAATTTTTCCCTTGAAATTATTCAAATCTGCTTTACAGGGAGCATCACCTGAAAGACTAGATTTGCATAAATATAGCCTGTCCCACATTGATGTAATAGGTCTCATGGTGGGAGCACGAGGTACCATCCCTTCTTCTTTGTCAACAAATGTAAAAACTAGGCCTAACACACAACATTGTGAAGGAAATAGCCATTAGTGCCGTCATAGGATCGGTTCAGATATTGAGAAATCATTTGTATGGGAGTGATAATGGAAATTTCAAGTTATCTTAACCGATGGCTGTTGATCGGTTTAGATATCAATGCCAATAAATCCGTGGCTATTATTTTTCTCGCGGTGTATGGCATTCAAATAATTCTACCATTTCTGATGATAGTATATCCCTTGCTTACTGTAAATGAGCATATACGCTACATAGGTGTACGTTTTTCTTACGTTTTGTAAATTCGATTTCCTAACCCTTTCAAATGTTGTACAATACACGTTTGTGATATGTTTATTTACTACTTTATATTTTCATCTCGCTTATCCTCCGCCACACCTTCTCTTTTCGGCTGCTTCCCGAGACTTCGGATACTGGGCATAACATGAGCTTTAAATTCGAACAACTGGTTCAGACTGGGGATTTGGAAATTAAGAAGTAATAGAGACAATATACCTCAAGGCACATGTCCATTATGTGGACGGAGAGAAGATGACATTCACATTGTTCTTGAATGTCAAAATACAAAAGATATACGGATGAAATTTATAAAAGAAAAATTCCTACAATTAAATGAAGAAATAGCTATAAAAACTGATGAATAATAACACAAAATTACAAAAGCAATTAGGTTTATATCTTTTTTGACTAAAAAAATTAGAATGGAAAGAATAAATGAAGTAGAATTGAATGAAAATATATATATATATATATATATATATATATATATATATATAAATAAATAAATAAATAAATAAATAAATAAATAAAATAAGTAAAAATAAGAATAATGATTATCAAACAAATATGTTTTAACGCTTAATTTATTTTATTTGATTTTTATGTTATTTTATTTTATTTTGTTGGTTTTTCTTGTGTTATAGATGTAATATTATACATAGAAGAAAGTAGCAAGGGTTGCTGTATGGAGAAATACGAGGAAAGCCAGCATATCTTAATAATGAACAAATAGACTGAAAATAAAATACCGGAGAAGATTGGTAAAATAAAAAATAAAAGGAGGGAATTATTAAAGGAAAGTAAAGTTACTGAGCTGACAAATAAATTCAATTTTGGCAAGTATGCATTCTCTAGACTCACCGATAATAACATATTTGGCTTGGTTAGAAATAATTTAGCTGTTTTTTTTTTTAATTTTGATGGTACGACAAAAGAATATTATGAAATAAAATTAAGAAATGAAGGCTTACCAACGAGAGAGAGGTTGTATGAACTGTATAAGTATTTCTGTAACGAAAGAGAGATGGAAAATACTAGAATAAGAGAAGATTTAGATATGCTAGCTGCACATTGCAGACTGAAACGGGAAGTACAACTTAGGAAGGTGAACAAATATTGATTGTAACAACAGACTAGAATGAGTTGAGGTTTGCACAAAACTAAAAGCAAGTGCAAGATAAACAAAAAAAATGTTTATTAAATATGTAAATTGTATTTAAATAATAGTATAACTTCGTGTAAAAATTATTATAAAGTGTGTAATGTAAGGGTCCAATTGATTACTTGTATGTATTTTGTCTGTGATCTATAACAGGGATGTCGAACAGCGCTCTCGAGCCTTCACTCCTCCCTTACCGTGCAACGGTTGAACACAGGTTGCAGGCAGTCCGGCCGAATGATCGTAAACAAAAGCGAAACTGCGGCGGCTGGTACTTTCATAACTTTTATACATCTTACCAATTGATTAGGAACTCAGTTTAGATTTGCACTTGACGAACTCTGATAAACAAAGAATGTAGCCTACATGGGGATGAATGATGATGATGATGATGATGATGATGATGATAATAATAATAATAATAATTATAATTATAATAATAGAGTTTTATCTACTGTGTCATTACTGGTTTCTTCTGTTAGAGCCATCGATGTAGCTCAGTCGACGGACTCGCTGGGCTGCTGATCCGGAGCTGCGTTCGGGCTTGGGTTGGATCCCCCTTTGGACTTTGGTTTCTTCGGAGGTTTTCCCCAGCCGTGGGACTGAAGCCGGATGGTCTATGACGAGTCCTTGGCATCAACCCCTTTGATTTGATTACCCCATTTGATTTGATTACCTGGTTGGGTTTTTCCGAGGTTTCCCCCACCGAAAAGGCAAATGCCGGGTAATATTTTGGCGAATCCTCGGACCTCATCTCATCTCACTACATCTCGCCAAAATGTAAAAAAATGTAAAAAAATGTAAAAAAATGTAAAAAAAATGTAAAAAAATTGTACAAAATTGTAAAAATTGTAGAAAATTACTAAATTGTAAAACTATAAAAATTTGTAAAAATTGTAATTGTAATATTGTAAAATGTTGACATGTTCCACATCTTAAAGCTTCATTGCTCATGTAAGATCTATGGAATAAAATAAATGAATGAATGAATGAATGAATGAATGAATGAATGAATGAATGAATGAATGAATGAATGAATGAATGAATGAATGAATGAATGAATGAATGAATGAACATGAATGTTGTTCGTCAGTGACGGAAATAAGTAAATCATGATAATAATGTTGTTAATATCATGTTTAAAATATAAACTTTGTGTGTATGTGTTGTAGCAGTGCAACTTCAAGTTCAGAAACGTAAACTGTTTTGATGTATAAAATTAATTGCTTTTAGCGTGACTTGAAATTTGTTCATAGTTTTTGTTACAGATTCAAAAATATCTCCTCCTCGAGTTCCATCCTTTATTTAAATAACATCTACAAGATCTCCATGAACATTAAACTTTGATTCGACACTCCTTATGAATATACTGTAGCTAGCTGCGCCGTATCTTTCTGGTCGGTACTTCATCAAGAGCTATAGTGAGTAACAAGTGAAAGTTTTCATTCTTGCTATCAGTTGTTCCTCCAAGTTATCTCCCATTTATGACACGCGCTCTGCAACAATATTACGAGACAAACATAGATTTTTAAATCGTTAACATATTCCGGACATATCCCTTTTGCAACAGCTATGAAACATCCTTTCACAAATTTTCCGTTAGTAAATAGCTTTGAAGCCGTTGCAATAATTTCACAAATTTTGCAGCTAGCACGAACCAAGCTTATTCTACTAACACCCGATGATGATAGAAGGTTTTCTGAATTCAATCTTGGTTTTAATTCTTCTACAGCCTTTTCACGAGTGAAACCGGATAAATTTTCTGGTCCATAAGCTTCAGCATGACGTGTAGAATTAAAATGCCTTTTAATATTATGATGGCTAATATATCCAAGTTCTTTTCTACATATTAAGCAATTTGCCTTTCCGTCCTTTAAGATAAATAAATATTTATCCGTCCACTCACTATTGAATCGTCGTTTCATATCCATACCAGCCGCCAGAGTTGAAAAACACACTGCGTACAGAACACTGCTACAGCGAGCTGACTGACTGTCGTTTCAGCTCAGCTACAGTACGAAACATTATTAATCGTTTCACAGTTTGAGAGCGCTGTTCGACATCCCTGATCTATAATTTAATAAATATCATTACAAGTCATTAAATTCGAACAAAGTTGTGATGACGAATTTCTATTCTTCATTCGTTTTAAGTTCCTTATATCAGAACCGGGACTTAAAATGCTTTTTCTATCCAAAAAGAGAAAATATTCTGTTGTCAGCAAGTCTTTGAGTATGCATCCGGGACTTTCTTCTATCGTATAGCATGAGACATTCAATTGATTCGATATATTCTCTCTATTTTAAATCCTCAAGCAAGAAGCACGCTTTCGTTCATGCTTCTGTAATTTTCCATGCTGTCATGCACACACATATCGTATTACATTTTTTTCCTTTATGTAGCACTGTTTATTTTGTAACGGAATTTTTATGTCGATGAGGTATTTTGAAGGCGTGGTTTTGATAGTCAAATATAAATAAGATTTTTTCTCTCTCCCTTCTCATTTTATCATTTCACAAACGTCTCCAGCAAGCACCAGTGCCGTGCATTGCTAGAGCTACTTTTTCCTAATTCATTTCTGGAAGTTACAGATGAGTTGGCATATAACTTTGCACTGTCTGATGCTTTACATGAAACTAACCACGTTAACCAGGGTATACTTCCTATTATTCTTCTGCCAACAGCTAAGAAGTTTTAGATGTGTAAGATTATTTTCAAAATAGTTTTCGTTATCAACAGTTTCATTCCAATCACGACAGTTGTCGATCTTCACACTGATTAACTTGCAGATATTTCCCTTTATCTATTTCTCCATAATCCATTAGCGGCCTTTCTTCCTCTTTCCTGATTCTAACCAATCGAAATTTGATTCGAACTTCTTTTCCATTTTTACAATCTATATATATAATTTCAACTAGTAATGGAAATTACGGGAAAACGGTTGAACGGATTTTAATGAATGAACCGTTATTTTGAAGCTTGGCATCCAAGGATTTTCAGAAAAATAGTAACTTTCAGTGAAGCGTTAGTTTTCCTACATAATTTTTCTATTTTCCAAAATCCATCTTCCGTCAGTTTTGAGAACTAATTGCATTTCAGAATAAAACAAACAAACTACAATAAACAATAAGCTATTACACGAAGGCCATGACCTGCAGGATTGTTCACATATTTAGAGTTCAAATTCAATTGGTTATTAAAAACTACAAGACTTACTAAAAGTAATTTACAGGTTTGATTCTGCGGTGTGTAATTTTCTGAGTACAGCTGTATATTGGATATTAAAATCTACAAAACTTGAGGTGGTTTGATGACATTATTACCATTAGAAATGAAATATTGTTATAGTTAATACCATGATGCGACTATTTTTCCATTAATTATACACATTAACGCGCTACTGATGATATGAAAGTGAAACGCTTTGGGGTTATATAAATAGTTGTAGAGAATATCTTAAATTAGATCTTCATTTCTATAATTTACTGAGTGACAGCTATTATGTAAGTTATATATACAGAAATTACGTAAGATAATAGCCTATTAAATTAGTTACTAATCAAGTGGCGTTGGGCCTTTTTCATATACTTAATGGCGGTGTGGTGTAGATATTTGTATGCGTCATTCTCTTCAGTATTGGCTCGAGAGAGCGCAAAAATTACATCCTAAGGAAAGACCAAAAGGTATTACTTACTGATAAAATAAGAGGCCTACAAAATTTTGTAGTCTCCCGATCATTTCAACAAGATCTCTTAGCAGGATAAAATGATTTTATCCTCTACATTTCAACCTCTACATCCAGTATCTATACTAAGACGCTATGTCTATTGTTCGAAAGCATAGCAAACCTGACTGTTTTTATCTTTCACCTACAATCCACAATGACCTGATATAGCTATTGATTTACTTCTACATGAAAAACCCACTGATCGTCCTGACATTGTTACTTGCGTTTTCGCATTGAAACTCAAAAACTGAAGGTGGATAGGTTCAAGGAAAAGTATTTGGTATAAAAAAAACATTCACAGGGAGTATGTTTCATTACTATGGAAGCAAATTACTTTCAAAACGTTTGGTATTCTTCACTGAAAATAAATGTGAAAAAAATTTATTTGAACGTTTAATGAACTTAACAGCATTTGCTGTACAAGCCACCAGTTATTATTAATTTGAAAGGTATGGAATTTCAGGTGCTCCACATGATATCTCAGTTCTGCCTTTCCCAGACTGTGTTCCGCGGAACCCTACACTTCTGCTAAAGTCCTGTAGAGTTTCCGCGAAAAATTAACAAAAAATAAAATTTAAAACGAATTTTAAAATAAAACCACACGAGGTCAACTATTCGACTGTCAATTGGCGTCCAAGCAGCAAACAAGACAATGAATCACGTACTTTGGATAGCCATTTCGAGACTTGAAATTTCTGTGGGGAGTTCAAATTTCTTATTAAACTGTTACTCACATGGTGAAGAATGGGTAGAACAGAGAAAAATTCTCTCCAGCACCGGGACTCGAACCCGGGTTTTCAGCTTACGTGCTGACGCTCTATCCACTATGCCACACCGGATTCTAGTTCCGATGCCGGATTGAATCCCTTTCAGTTTAAGTTCTACTTCTGTGTTCTCCTTTGGTGGCCTACCCCCATGTACTCTGTCACAGAATATGTGACAGTGGCACAATGTCCAACACTATGGCAGACTATTTCCTTATCCAACAACTGCTCTGAAGATAGCCACAACATAGCGATCGAAACGTCAGCCAATAACACCAAGACAACGCGGTAGAAGCCCTGAAGCTTATCCACACTATGTTCTACCCATTCTTCACCACATGTAATGCAGAATTCCTACACGGAAATATCATATGTACTTCGGTACATCATAATAATCTGTTACAACAAAACCTCGAAATGCTTTTCCATAAGAATCTTTGCTTCTAATTGAAAGTAAATTGATAGTAGAGGAATGTAGTGACCGTTCATGGAGCCATGAAGAACAACTAAGAGAAATATGTAGCATAATAGTTTTGGGATCACACGCTTCAAAATATCACACACACACACACACTGAAGTAGTCATCTGAGCACTGTCGAGATTAAAGTTGTTCTCTAAATTGTACACCAACAATAAATTCGCATGTGTGAAGAGCTCCTTTGTCACTATGACGAGCATCATATTTCGACAGTCTTTTACTTCGAGAAAATCCCGGTGCTCAAAATGTATTTATATACAGCGTATTCCGAATCTCACCGGACCGGTGGACAACAATGACGTCACGCTGCAGCGAAATAGGAACAAAACTGCTAGAAGGATCGATGGCTGTCATGGCGGCTGTATAAGTTGCTGTCTGTGCTACGCTAGCAAAATTTTGTGAAATTTCCGCACTGCCATCTCGTTCAAAGAAAAGAGAGCATAAACAATTTATTTGTTGAACCGGTAGTAATAACTTGTCCGTTGACATGTTCGCTCATAAGCCATTAACATATTGTTTTTACGATGTGCTCATTACAAACAATACAGCAGAACTAAAGCAGAACACACCGCCATGACACAACACTGCACGATGTCATTCGTCTGCTAATTCCCGCTCTATACAAGAACCAATCAGATTCACTGGTTGCGGCTGATGGAGACTGCCACCATTTCTGCAAGCTGATGGCACCGGTGCGACACCGGTGGAGCATCGGTGAAATTCGGAACACCGTGATGCCATCAGATTGCTCAGCGCTGAGATTTGGAATACGCTCATAGGCACAGACGTGCGGTAGATGGAGCAACCCTTTACACTGCAGCCTAAATAAGTTTCATGTGCATCCGTGAAGGAATGAGTTGCGTACCGACAGTGCTGCCCGACTATGTCATCCATCTACATACCATACCCCAGGTGGTGATCTGCTGTTTCTCACAGATTTATATCTGTATGAGTCATCATATCCCCTTCAGGCCACTAGGAACCTATGGGGGTTTCGGTGTCTCCTTTACATAACTATTAGTCGTTTAGAACTTACCACCGCTGTCATCTGTCAATCTCCGAACAAATCGCGAAGAGAAGCTACTGCGGCGGACATGTGACTTCACACAAACATAGGAGTTGCCATATTTTCTTTACAGTCATTCATTTCATGTGTTCTGTTTTCCCTTTTCTTTCATCTTTCACTTGGTCTCCTCATCCTTCACCTATTACTCTTTTTAATGCTTTTCTCCTCTTCACCCTTTCCTGGTTCTTCTTCCTCGAGTTCCATGTTTCGCTATACAGATTGATTTTATTTCCTCAGTCCCTTCTAAACCTCTGATTGGGGTTCTGGCTGATATGCACATCTATTATCAGACAGTAAATCTCACTTAACGGTATGTGTCAGAGCAAGATTTTGTACAACTGAATTCAGATTAGTGTAATATGTAGCTAATCGGCGATGTATTTAATAGAGGGGGAAAGGAACTGGTAACCCTACCTCATTATCTCCTGGCCTAGTTGCCTCATAAGTGGTGTCTTGTGTACAGTTCTGCTGGAGTCACGAAGAATAAACGGGAAGACCCGGAGAAAAACCCTCACAAACTTGTCTTTGTCCGCTACGAATACATCTGTGCCATCACCTAGATTTGAACTCGGGTTCGAGGTCGTCGTAAAATTTCAGCTTTCATGTGGGATTCAACTCGGGGGGCCTTCCAGTCCGTAGGTAGATTCAGCTCGGTTCCTTTTCTCTCATCGCCGTTGTATATCATCTTACTCAACTCAATTTTAATTATAAACTAAACATAGTTACACTGCCTGTTAGGAAAATTCCATTTACCTGTGTAATGAGTAAATAATTTTCTTAAGTAATGTAATACAAGTCGTCCGACCTATGCGATGAGCTTCGTATACAGGGCTTCATTATTATTTTATCTTTCGTGTGGATGAAAGTGGAACAACAAGATTAAAACCAAACAGAAACAAAGAATTTATTTAATTTCAGGGTGCTAATGATCACTTGTAAGCAGTGCCGGATTTAGGCCTAGGCAACCTAGACAGTTGCCAAGGGCAGAAATTTCGAGAGGGAGGGCATTTTCTTTCTCTCTCTCTCTCTTCTTTTTTTCTTTCCTTTTTTTTCCATTTACATTTTGCAGTGGAATATGTTGGTAAGTATTTTCTGAAGTTTGTTCTTGGACACCTTGTGGACGTTAGATATTGTTTTGTTATCGCATTGTCGCGGTCGCGGCGAGAGTAAAAGGAAAATGTGCAACTGCATAATAATTATACTGTAATGTCCATATGGTAATCACGTTATTGTACTATGAAACTGCTTAAATTTAACTACATGTATAAACAAGAATGCATTATTGAAAATAAAATTGGACGTGTGTTTATTAGTAATCGTTATGAATAGTAACCACAACTCTCAGTTACATTTCCAATATATATCGTCAACAATACTATTTATACATCTTGATTACACAACTTTTAACACTGTATCACTTCGGAATATGTATGATAAGAATTTCTTGTGTTAAATTTTAACGTACCTTGTTAACATGTTTCGACCTATTTTCGGTCATCTTCAGAACCGGTCGTTGTTGGTCTTGGCGCCTCTTGTTTCCTATGAGGGAGCGTTCGTAGTGTAGAGTCAAAAAGTGTATGTGTTTTTAAATTGAGTTGTGTGTTGAGAATATCGTTGGGGTGTATTTTTCGTGTGTCTGTATATTTCATATTGTTCTAGTGTGTTGAGTTTCTGGCTTTTTGGTTGGATGTGCAGTATTTCCATGTCTGTGTTGATGTCTCTGTAGGTGTGGTTGGCATTTGTGATGTGTTCTGCATATGTGGAGGTGGACAGGCAGATCATTTCAAACACGTTACAAAGAACACATCACAGCCATAACAAAATTACAAAACACCTCCACATATATGAGTAAGTAAGTAAGTTAGCATAAGAAAACTGATGAGGTCTGTATTTTTCGGCAAAAAAATGTATAAAATTAATTTTAATTCAAATTTGAATACCGTAAATTGTCTTCCTGATTATTTATGGCGTTCATACATCTTCATAAATGTATGTAGGCTGCTTCACTGTTATTGGTACGACAAGAGAAGAATAAACGAGCTTACTGAAGGTAATTCAGTTTATTCCTATGTTGATTAAAGCTCAGGTTTCAACGTCGTGACAGAAATTCCCGCAGGTATTTCAAGGAGTCTAGTACTGACATGCATAATTGGAGTCTTAGTGGTTACTCGCACGACAGTGTGGCTTCCCACTAGAGAGCTCCACTGTTATAAAAACCGACAGTGTTTGTTGCATGGCTAAAGACAATAGGGAAAACTTTCCTGCCTTAAAGTATAAATAGGAGCAAACTTTTCTGGGAGCTATTATGTCTGGTAGCCTGAAAGCAAATTCGACGCGCTTCCAAAACGGCGAGGCGAGCTAATTACAAAGTATGAGATTGCAGTAGACTGCTGACAAAATCTGAACCTCATTAGGAATTATCAGCTCTTGCTATCTTCTGTCTCGATTTCGATAGACTGGATGAAAAATTGATGAAGCAGAAGTTTGTGTTCTAATGCTGCAGCTTTTCTCGTATATCACTCTTCAACAAGGGATCTTCCTTCCTTCAATATCTTAAAGATCGTCGTTTACATTCCGTAAGGGAATTTTTAGAATTTTTATAAAATGCATATACACGTGTCAGTATGCCTTTTTAATAGTGTTGTGGTATTTAATCGATTAATCTATTTATTTATTTTATTTATTGACGTGACACAATATTTTGGGTTTGCCCTGCGACACAGAATAGCTCACAATAAAATTTAAAATGAAAAATTATATAAACAGGTTTCAGACAAAATTGATTAAGACATAAGAAAAAAAATAGAACCAAATATAATTTAAATTGAATGTACACCATAAAGATGCTGACGAAATAACGCTATAGAAAATTTTATTATGGTGATGACGATGGCATCTTGAAGATCTCTCGTCAGCTTGTATTTTTCCCTCCACTTTATAAAGGCTTTCGGAATGGTGCCTCTCGCTCCGAAGAAGAGACCGGTAACTGTGATTTTTTTCTATGTTGTATTTCGCCGATAGGTACTGAATCGTGGGCTCGTAGATTTTCTTTTTCTCTTCGTTCACTTCAGATGGTTGAGTGGCTGAGATTTCAAATCTGATCGTAGGATCAATTATTTCGGCTGTCTGTTTATTTCTATTTATAGCTATAATATCGATCCTACGTATGTATGTATGTATGTATGTATGTATGTATGTATGTATGTATGTGTGTGTATGTATGTATGTATGTATGTATGTATGTGCAATGTTATGTATATCTCCAGCAATTGAGTAATTGAGGTTCCTTCTAGGTTGTTTCTTGCATCCCCCACTATAATTACAAAACTGTCTCAAAAGTCATGATGGGGATTCAGAGGACTATATATTTTAATGAATAGAAGTAGACATGTAATATTAGTGCCAGATGAAAATAAAGTTTTTCGTCTGTAAGTTTGAGGCACTGAAGGAAACAAAAGACGGTAACAATCGAACAAATGTAATAATTTTCATTGTTAAAATTAATGATACAAGATGGGTGTCCAAAGAAAAGTGCAAAGTGTTTTGTGGCTGCCAAAATTTGAATCTATGACTCGTGTACGACGTGAATTTCGAATGACCCGAGTATATATATTTTTTTATTTTAGTAGGTTATTTTACAACGCTTTATCAACATCTTAGGTTACTCGTGTGTAAAGAAGACCAGTAGAGAGAATGTTCCTACAACCATTTCAGACATAGACTGATGTTTTGTAAATCTATGATTTGGGACCCTCAGTATCCTCCTCAAAAATTGCGACCTAAGGTTTTCAATCACTTCTTACCCTGAAATTAGAATCTACTGACACATGGAAACAATTTGTTGTCGAGCATGAATTTAAACTGAAGGTGAAACAATGTAATCATGTCGGTAGACATTTTTTTACCCTTCATTGGACAACTCCTTGTGCTGAAAAACTGAGAATGGTGAATGACGTCACACTCTTCTTCCATTTGTTAAGTCGAAAGGGAATCGATAAATCGACTGTTTCACAAAGTAAAGTCAATTTAACACAAAAGCATTCAAATGTACATATCGTGCAAGGGTACAATGAAGAGTTCAGTAGATCAAACTTTGATGAAATATATATGAGAAAAGTCAAGTTAAACTAGTTTCCTTCACACGCTTATATTCCTCCGCTATGTAGGTCTACTCCCACGCCTCTTAGCAGTGCGCTGTGAAGTTCATTTGTCAGAAAGAAATACCACACAAAAAACAGTGTGGCATTTTCAAGAAGAGCATAAAATTGCACAGTTTTCTGACCGACGGCGGATCTTTCACTGTAAACCCAGCATTCTCATGTCATCTCTATTTTCAGCCTTAATATACAGAGGGTGCCAAAAAATGTATACACACTTCAAGCAAAAAAAAATAAATAAATAAATAAAATAAAAATAAAAATAACTGAATTCACACAAATAGAAAATGATAAGCACTAATCATCTTAGGGCCGATTGTATAAACCATTTCATCTTAGATCAGAGGTTAAATTGATCCTCGTTCTAGCTGAACTTGGAATTTTGTGTTGTATAAATTCTAATCTGAGATTAATTTGTCTTAAACTAAAGTCAACTTTGACTGAAGAAATTTCTCCGATTAAGTTAGATGATCCAAGTTCAGTTATTTCTTTTCTGTGTGAAATATACGAGTGACAGATTGTGCAAATAAAATATCCATTACTATTATTATTATTATTATTATTATTATTACTATTATTATTAATATTAATAGATATGGTAGGTACATTTATATATATATATATATATTCCAATTTCTTGCCTTAATACACAAACAATCTTATATTTTATAAGGCTCTATCGTGTTCAGCAGTATCAAATAACATAACCTATAATTATATTATGTTTATAACAACCATTAATTATTAATGGGTATGATAGGTACATTCATAAATTTTCAATTAATTGTATTACTAAATAAAAATTGTCGTTTTATAAAGCTTTATTATGTTTAGCAGTATCAAACACCATAACATAACAATTTGGAGAACGGTCAACCTTCTTCTTATTGCCCGCCATTATTTACAATGCAAAAAAAAAAAACCAGTGTCTCCAACAGAGTGTACAGAAATTCGCCAAAAAGTAGTTGTAAAGTCGCTAGATTTCTCATTATCAACAAAGAAAGATTAAATTTTGTCACTATGGGGCGTTAAAAAGGGCGCTAAATCCCTATTTAAGCAATATAAAAGTTAAAAGAAATTGTTGTTGAAAAAGAGTTAAAGTCGCTAGATTGGCAACACTGAACAAACTTGTACAACATGGCCCGCGCATCACATATTTCACTTGTTTATGCGATGTTGCCAAATCCTTTTCACGTGAACTTAGATTGCATTTGAACCAAGGTAATACGATCGCAGAAAAGTTTTATACAATAGAAGAAGTGTCTGAACTCGATTCACTTTTCGATCTTCGATCAAAGTTGATCTTTAGTCAGGGAGTTTTATACAATTGGGCCTTAGACTTTTACATTGCAACAGTTGCTCAAAATGCTCACCATGGGCGTCAACACACTTCTGAGTATGTTGAACTACTGTTCGAGCAACGTTTGCGAAAGTGTCCTCAGCGATTGAAGCACATTCTGTTTCAATTTTTTCCCGAAGTACTGCCAGTGTAGCTGGTTTTCTACGGTATACAACATTCTTAAGAGTCCCCCATAGGTAAAAGTCCAATGGAGTTAGGTCCGGAGAAGGCGGTGGAAACCCAATCGGACCTCTTCGTCCTATCCAGTACCCTGGAAGATTGCCATCAAAGTAAGCATGTACATCTCTGTGGTAATGTGGTGGTGCACCATCCTGTTGGAAGTAAAATTCCTCATGTTCATAGAGTGTACGAATGGAGGGTAAGACGGATGTGCGTAACATGTTCAGGTACACTTGGCAAGTTACTGTTCCATCAAAAAAGAATTAGACCCCTAGATGACAACCCATACCAAACATTAATTCCAGGTAAATTAACAGCCTTTTCCACAAAAAAAAAGGGGTCTCATATGTTTACATAACATCATACTACACATCACTGTTGTTTTTCGGCCCAACTTTGAAATATATTAATAGATATCTCCTGTTAAAGTGTGTATACATTTACATATGTATATCTTAATGTTGCCCATCATCTGATATTTTCTCTTTTCCCGAGCATTTTTTTCGTCCACCATTCCTTTCAGTGCATCCTCCAGGAGGCAGTATCTTTTTAGGAAGTGATCCAGCCAATTTTTATTTCTCTTCTTGATCAGTTTCAGCATTATCTGGCACCAGGACTCAAACCCTGGTTTTCAGCTCTACGTGCTGACGCTTTATCCACTAAGCCACACCGGATTCCAGTTCCGACTCCGGATTCAATCCTCTCAGTTTAAGTTCCACCTCTTAGTTTCCCTTCAGTGGCCAACCCTCATGCACTGTGTCACAAATGTGTGACAGTGGCACAATGTCCAACACATTATATGCAGAGGTGCATTCATTACGAGTGACTAAGTGGCCGGGATCCGACGGAATGAGCGCCGCCTTAAATCACTAAGTGATTATTTAAGCATATCATCTTATTGTGATGTACCGAAGTACGTGTATTTTCCTGCAGGACTTCTACATTATCATATGATGAAGGATGGTGAAGCAGAGAAAAATACTCTCCGGCACCGGGACTCGAACCAGGGTTTTCAGTGGTACGTGCTGGCGCTTTATTCACTAAGCCACACCACTGTCACACATCTGTGATACAATGCATGGGGGTTTGGCCACTAAAGGAAAACTAAGAGGTGGAACTAAAACTGAGAGCAGTCAATGCGGCATCGGAACTGGTTCCGGTGTGGCTTAGTGGATAAAGCGTCAGCATGTAGAACTAAAAACCCGGGTTCCAGTTCAGTGCCGGAGAGAATTTTTCTCCGCTCCACCCATCCTTCGTCATATGACAATGCAGAATTCCTTCAAGGAAATATCATATGTACTCCAGTACATCACAATAATTTGGTAAATTAAAAATGTACAAGAACATCTCGCTCTATTGAGACAAATAAATGTAAAGGGATAAATTTACTTGTTTTCCTGTTAACAGAAAAAAAGAGCCAAAATCGGAGGGCAATAAGGAACAAACGCAATAAAAGGAACAAACCTATCTTTCTTAAAATATGAAACTGTAAAAAATATGTCCAGTCGTAATATCGTAAGAAAATATATCTCCATTGTATTAATTTAAAGCTCGTACAGATACTATTGCTTGAGAAAATTTTGTGGACTAAGAAATTGTTAGGAGATAATAAATGTGAGATACTGAGTCTCACCAGAAGTTCAAGACAAGGCTTTGGGTTATCTATCAGAATCTCAGTCAATCTAATTGCATTTCCATGCAGAGGTTTGGCATTTTCCAGAAACTTGGGAACTTGAGAACGTCGTAGTGAATCACTTTCTCAGTGTTTCAATATGAAGCTTTGACAGGTTTATACCTCCTCTCGTTTCCTGTATTAATAATTTAAACTGCAGGAATCTTCTTGCATTACCTGGAGCATTCAACGAGAACTTAAGTGATGCCAACACAAAGTTACTTCTGTCAGGAACAGATGAAGAGAGAAGCGATCATGAGAGAGAATTATAATAGCTTTCGAGTTAAGAAAGAACACAATGGAGCGTCTCTTGTAAACGTCAAACACAATCTGAGTGTGTTAAAAATAAGTGCGTGTCAAGTCGCGAAGGATAATGCAGCAACACGTTTAAAATCCACATTCGTTACACATTCAGAGCATTTATTTTTGTGGGAGATGTAAGGGAAGAAGACATTTTGGAATCTGGCATTAGCATAATCCTGATATACGGCGTGTTTTGTAACATCTAGGACCCATTTCTTCGTTGGACAGAAGGCACAAAACTTTAAAAAACAAATTCATTTACACATTGTCACATGTGTTCTCGTTGCCGAGTTGAAACCAACTGAACTGTACACATACGCTATTTCTCGGTCTGTTTACTAAATAAATTGTCTTACGTTCTTCATATATATATAATTGTCAATTAAGTTCTTCAGCTATGAAGAAGCGAACACGATGGTGGCGTGAGTTTCTGAGAAGTTCGCCTTGCGGACAGGACCCTAAGACATGGGAAAGAGTTTCTTTTTCCCTGCGTCAATGCTTACAGAGGTTAGAGTCCAAGGACCTGCTTGGCACGGAGCGAAAGCGGAAACACTGGGCAACATTTCGAGGGCTTCGCGCCATTTATTGCCGGAGATACCTTCATGATTTTTTACTATTTATTATTTGTTAATAGTGACATTATTATTGACCGTGTAAGGTCTGCACAATGGTCTCCCATGCCTCAGTTCTCTCCGGTCTGTGTCATGAGGACCTGTCCATATCGATAAAGTATTGGGGAATATCTGTTCCTCTGTCACCAACACCGTTACAGGACCTTTGGTCCATTACGTTTCATCCACCTTTTTTTTTTGTCCAATGACACATTTATCCATTTCATGATTCGTCCATTAAGTTTTATCCACTGACCATTTAGTCCATTTTCATGTTTCGTCCATTATGTTTTCATCCACTGACTATTTCGTCCACTATGGAAAGAAAAATAAATGTCATGAAACATAATTCATTTGGTGAAAAAGTAATTTATTTAAATTAAATATGTTGTTGAATGTACATACTGTTTATATTGTAAACATGATTAGCTATCATTTTCTTCTTCCTGAAGAACTTCAGCAGGGTTATTTTTAATCTATATGAAATTCCTCTGAGATATGTTTCCAGCCGGCCCTCGTTCTTGTAGTCTTTATACGGTGTAATCATTTCCCTGATGCGTTCATGATCATGTGTATATATTTATTCAGACTGCAATGGGTATATACCCGGTGGCAGTGGTAACTAATTACACTCAATAATGACAATAATAAACTTATTAATTAAAAATACAATTAATAATAATACTAATAATTAATACTACTACTACTACTACTACTACTACTACTACTACTACTACTACTAATAATAATAATAATAATAATAATAATAATAATAATAATAACAGGGAATATCCTAAATTAAATGAAGCACGATCACTTAAAATAAAATTTAGAGTAAATCTAATTTGTATCTTACACCTAAGTTCGAACTAAAACCCACGAGTATGATATGTTCACATCTGCACAAGTACCTTTCAAATTGCACTCATTTCGCTGCCAACTCACTCACTGCAGTGGAACTACGACATATATCACTGATTGTATCCTGATTTCAATAACACTTCAAAAACATCTCACTGTTCAAATACTTTGCACTGCCACTATAAACTATAAAGCTTCACTGACAGGAACACGTTTCACTTACACAACACACTTCACTGACACAACATAATTCTTCACTGATACAACACTTCAATAACGAAGTATCATTTACACCCTTTAAATACTGTGTATAATTACCGTCTATTAGTAAAGTCCTTAAGCCTATTTTTAAATACATTTTTGGTTGTTGGTAAAGCCTTTAGTAAGTCTGCAGGTAAAGCATTCCAGTCCCTGATAGTACGATTGAGAAAATAAAATTGTCCAGTGTCCGTCCTCTGCCTTCTTTCCCTCAATTTATATGAGTGGTCGTTCCTTGAAGAGTAATTTGGCGGCTGCAACCTATTTTTTATTTCTCTCCAGGCAGGCTCACCTCTGTATGTTTTGAACAGTGCGCATAATCGAATTCGCGTTCTCCTGTCCGTGAATGTGTCCCATTTTAATGGTGAATTTTTCCGACAACACTTGAGAGCCCGTTTTTGAATCTTTTCCAGTATCTTAATATGTTCTAATCTGTAAGGATCCCAACATGCAGCACCATATGCCATTACTGGACGTACTAGTGATTTATATGCAATCTCTTTGGATTTATCAGAGCCTTTTATTAGTACCCTCATCACATGTTGTAACGCTCTCCATGCTTTTCCCGCTGTGTCTGTAACGTGTTCCCTCCAGCCGAGATCGCTGCTAAATATTATTCCGAGGTATTTACATTTGTTAACTTCCGGAATGGTTTCACCCCCTAACGTATACGATGAGATTATTTTATTTCTTTTCCTTGTAAAGCTGATGTCTTTGCTCTTTAGAGAATTTATTTTCATTTTGTTGGCTCTTGCCTAATCGTTTATTCTATTGAGGTCATTCTGAAGAAGAGTAGTATCTTCATAACTTTTTATTTCCCTGTATACCATACAATCATCCGCGAATAAGCGAACACTAGACAAGATATTAACTGGCAGATCATTTACAAAAGCCAGGAATAGAAGAGGCCCCAAGACACTCCCCTGTGGGAGTCCGGAAGTAACTTCAATTGGGTTCGATAATTTCTCCCCTACCCGTACTCCCTGAGTGCGACAAGTTATTGACATATGTCTGACTTAATGATGCACGGACTCGCGTGTGTCCTCTCCCAACAATTGAGTCATCACCTGCTCATTTGGTTCTTGTTCATCCAGCAAGACTTCCAAATCTTCCAAATGCTGGGATGATGAAGAACCATGAGTTTTTCAATTTGCTATGCCAACCTTCGACAGCATTATTAATCCTCTGTTCCCCACTCAAGATTGCTTCGTACACATTCCATAGCCATGTTTCCGGTGTTGTAATTGTAGATGGAAAACACAAATATGCATTCTAAGATGGACGAATGGTATGGACATGAAAGGTGTGGACAAAATGCATGGATAGACATATATTGTATGGACCAATCGGTTGTGGACGTGGACGAAAGTTAATAGACGAAACAAATTGTGGACGAAAAGTCCGCAAACCACCAACACAAATGAAAGCACTTTTAAGTGTACGTACTTGGGGTTTGATAGTAACTTTTGGGGATATTATTTTGATTCAAAAAAGTATATTTGTGCGAGATCGTGCGTATTTACTTGGTTTCCGCACAAAACCAATCCGCAGTAAGTCTAAAATTCCACATTCAGTATTCCCAACCTAACACACATAACAATTTCCCTCTTCTTACCGCTTAAGTGACATATTGATTTTACTGCTTTAGGCTTTTAACATATTATTTTTAGAGACGTTCAATATAGTAATAATTATAAATTGAAAACTTACCACTGCAATTTCACCTAAATTGCACTGTTAATTATTGTTTTTAAACATTTGCAAAAATTAAGTAAACTCTACAACTCCACTACAGTTACTGGATTCGTGATGCATGTAACATTAAGGAAGCCGTTTGTTTTAAGTTCGCATTTATAGACTGGGGGAAAAAAAGACAGGCGTATATCACGGTCTGCTGGAGTATAGTAAACACAGAAAACATTTTAAAGCAACAATGTTGAAGATAGATATTTTTATTTTGCAAATTTGCCGTCATTGAACAGAAACCAAGATGGAGATTTCATTGCAACTAATTAGAAATTCCTCTTTCAGGTATGTAATAAACGATCTTCGCACAAAATAACGTACAATACACGAGCGGTATGTTTTCTTTCAATTCTCGGAAATTAAAAAAGTTCAACTACGTTTCGCTTTTTCAAACTTTTCCTCGAACATGAAAACTTCAACATACCGCTCTTGTAACGCATATTACTATTTCAGAAGAGCAAATAAACAACTAATTTATTATCTGTTAACAGATGATGAAGTCCCGATCCGTGGCGTCGCGGTCTAAGGCATCCCGCCTAGGACGGAATGCGCGCTGGTTCGAGTCCTCATGGGGGACGAAATTTTCTCACGAAATTTCGGCCAGTGTATGGGACCGGTGCTTACCCAGCATCGTGATGCACTTGGGGAGCTACGATAGGTAGCGAAATCCGGTTGCGAATACCAGCTATAACGGCTGGGGGGGATCATCGTGCTAACCACACGATACCTCCATTCTGGTTGGATGATCGTCCACCTCTGCTTCGGTATGTGGGCGTGAGGCCAGCAGCCGGCTGGTCGGTCTAGGCCCTTCACGGGCTGTAGCGCCACTGATTATTTTTATTAACAGATGATGAAAGAGAAAAGTAAAGGGAGAACATTTTAATCACTGCTGAAAACAGAAGCGAAAGGCAATACGACTTTGACCATGAACATCACATTTGGTGTCTCAGGCAGGAACACAACGCTGTGTGTGCTCTTGTATGAAAGCTCAGCAATTTTGAAGGCAAAGCAGAGCTAGTTGACTGTGATACGAAGCGTGAAGACGGCTGTTTACAGACAATATTATGGGTACGGTGTCAAAACGAGCGGAAAGAGAGGAACACGGCGACAGTAGCATCGCGCATACCTGAGGCGGAATTCGTTTGAGTAACGTAGGGCTGGTGCTGATGTAAAGTGTTATTAACTTCAACCTAACGTTTAAAACTGATGTTTTTAGTTGGATATTTAACGACGTTGTATCAACTACTAGGTTATTTAGCGTCCATGAGATTGGTAATAGCGAGATGGTATTTGGAGAGATAAGGTCGAGGATTCGTCATAGATTACCTGACATTTGCCTTACGGTTGGGAAAGACCAAAGGAAAAATGAGCCCAAGTGGGAATCGAACCCACGCCCGAGCAAAGTAATGTTATAGTAACAGTATCCGCCATTTGTTTATGTTCGCCAGTCATTGCTTATTAGTTTCATGAAAAGTAGAAGAAATCTACAATGTATATTTTTCACATTTTCATACGTGCAATAATAATACTTACTTACTTACTTACTTACTGGCTTTTAAGGAACCCGGATGTTCATTGCCGCCCTCACATAAGCCCGCTATCGGTCCCTATCCTGAGCAAGATTAATCCAGGCTCATACCATCACATCCCACCTCCCTCAAATCCATTTTAATATTATCTTCCCATCTACGTCTCGGCTCCCCAAAGGTCTTTTTCCCTCCGGCCTCCCAACTAACACTCTATATGCATTTCTGGATTCGCCCATACGTGCTACATGCCCTGCCCATCTCAAACGTCTGGATTTAATGTTCCTAATTATGTCAGGTGAAGAATACAATGCGTGGAGTTCTGTGTTGTGTTATTTTCTCCATTCTCCTGTAACTTCATCCCTCTTAGCCCCAAATATTTTCCTAAACACCTTATTCTCAAACATCCTTAACCTATGTTCCTCTCTCAAATTGAGAGTCCAAGTTTCAGAACCATAAAGAACAACCGGTAATATAACTGTTTTATAAATTCTAACTTTCAGATTTTTTGACAGCAGACTGGATGATAAAAGCTTCTCAACCGAATAATAACAGGCATTTCCCATATTTATTCTGTGTTTAATTTCCTCCCGAGTATCATTTATATCTGTCACTGTTGCTCCCAGGTATTTGAATTTTCCTACCCCTTCAAAAGATAAATTTCCAATTTTTATATTTCCATTTCGTACAATATTCTGGTCACGAGACATAATCATATACTTTGTCTTTTTTCGGGATTTACTTCCAAACCTTTCTCTTTACTTGCTTCAAGTAAAATTCCCGTATTTTCCCTAATCGTCTGTGGATTTTCTCCTAACATATTCACGTCATCCGCATAGACAAGCAGCTGATGTAACCCGTTCAATTCCAAACCCTCTCCGTTATCCTGGACTTCCCTAATGGCATACTCTAGAGCAAAGTTAAAAAGTTAAGGTGATATTGCAATAATAATACTTGCAAATATAAAATGCCAAATATTTTTGAACAACAGAAATGCTGAAGCAACAACGACACAGTTCAATTTATAACAATAATTTAAGTGCAATAATCTGATGCAGACAATTAAGATGTTTCTGATATTTTCTGCCTAACGACTAGATAGTTGCTCCATCTAGCACTGTTTGTACTTTCAGACGGCAAAAGATCTATAGGCAGATCCAGACTTCGGCGAAGAAATCAAGTACTACGGCACCTTTAGCATGACATGAAATGAAGAGATACGGCATTGGATACACAAGTATGGAAGGCATTCGTGTGGAAGCCAAAAAACTTTTAGCGTGGAAAATTTATACTCGAGAGTGAAGTGGATGAAACTTTACGACAATTTTAACATCTGACGTAAATTGGTTAGCAACGAATCGGACACTTGAATTAATATGGTATTTTGTAGAGAGATAGACTTACTTTCTTTCATGGGTTATTACAGAGTGATTTATATAGAACTGACACATTTCTTTAATTAATTGTTTCAAAACGAATTGTGCTAGCGACAACTTATTATACCTAAAATGTAGAGGAATTTTGGGAGATTGTTTACCTCTATAGCAAATGTTGAAAATGTCCTCCATCCTGCATAAGGCACAACTCAACACGTCGTTCCATGTTACTGGCCACTCGTTGGAGGACTCTGTTGTCAATAGCTTGAATCTCCTGTGTGATGTGGTGCTTCAGATCGTCCAATGTCTGGGTACGTGTGGCGTAAACCCTGTCCTTTAAGTAATCCCATAGAAAAAAGTCCGGCGTTGTCAAATTCGGAGATCTCGGTGGCCACAGGTTCCTGGAAATTATTCGGTCGTCAAAGAAACTTGAAATTAGTTCCATGGATTCATTTGATGTATGGCATGTAGCGCCATCTTACTGAAAATATCCTTGACTCAGCTCTACATCGTCCAGTTGCTCAACAAACTCCATGAAAATCAGTCGGTACTCTGCAGTGTTCACAGTCTGGTTAAAAAAAATTGGCCCCACTATTCTCTGTGCGGATATTGCGCTCCAAACTCCGATTTTAACCGGGTGCATAGGTGCTTCATGGATGACATGTGGATTTTCGATGGCCCAATGGCGTGAGTTCTGTGAGTTCACATAACCGGATAAATGGAACCATGCTTCATCTGTGAACCATGTGATGGACAATATGGCAGGATTTTGCACAATGAACGTCTGAAACCAACGACAATAATTCAATCTTTTATCCTTATCTGGTTCCTGTAGCTGATGGACAACCGTAACCCTATATGGCTTTAGGCTGCCAACAATAGGAATAAAACATAAACATCTGCGCATCTAGTGAGAAGGAATCGAAACTCCAGAACATTCTGCTTAATTTGGTGCTAAAATTGGGTCATTGAATGAATTTCCAACGGAATAATTAAAGAAAGAAATGTGTCACTTCTAAATAAATCACTCTGTATTTCATGTTTTTCTTATCACTGACAAATTCTAACACCACCGCAACCAGTATAGACGAAATACAGTAATTTCATTGTATTTCATTTTATTTTAGTAGGTTATTTTACGACGCTTTATCAACAACTTAGGTTATTTAGCGTCTGAATGAGATTAAGGTGACAATGCCGGTGAAATGAGTCCGGAGTCCAGCACCGAAAGTTACCTAGCATTTACTCATATTTGGTTGAGGGAAAATCCCGGAAAAATCTCAAACAGGTAACTTGCCCCGACCGGTAATGAAACCCGGACCACCTGGTTTCGCGACCAGACGCGCTAACCGTTACTCCACAGGTGTGGACTTGATTGTAAATGCTTGCACAGATACATGGTAGGCTTACATTTTCAATAAACAAATAAAGTGAAAATAATTAATAATGTAAGACGTAAATTGCATTACATTCAGTCGTCATTGTGCATCTGTGCTACATTTTACGTCGTCATTATTCAACTCTACTATATTTTACGTCGTCATTATCCAACTCTGATATTGTATATATTACGTCGCCCTATTCAACTCTACTATATTTTACGTCGTCATTATCCAGCTCTGATATTGTATATTTTACGTCGCCCTATTCAACTCTACTATATTTTAAGTCGTCATTATCCAACTCTGATATTGTATATTTTACGTCGCCCTATTCAACTCTACTATATTTTACGTCGTCATTATCCAACTCTGATATTGTACATTTTACGTCGCCCTATTCAACTCTACCATATTTTACGTCGTCATTATCCAACTCTGATATTGTATATTTTACGTCGCCCTATTCAACTCTACTATATTTTACGTCGCCATTATCCAACTCTGATATTGTATATTTTACGTCGCCCTATTCAACTCTACTATATTTTACGTCGTCATTATCCAACTCTGATATTGTATATTTTACGTCGCCCTATTCAACTCTACTATATTTTACGTCGTCATTATCAAACTCTGATACTGTATATTTTACGTCGCCTTTATCCAACCCGGATATATATTGTGACGCAATTATCCAACTCGAATATATTTTACGTTGTCATTATCCAACTCAGGAATATTTTACATCGCGTATTTTAAGTCATCATTATGGACCTCTGTCACCTTTTACGTCGTCAGTGAGAGAGGTGATTGTCAAGGAATTCGTAAATCATGAGGATGGTGGAACATTTCTATATATTTTTGTTGTTTGTGCGCTGGATTTGAGCGAGCCCTCAAGAAGAAGAAAAGAAATGGCTTATCAAAAACGGGCTACTAGGGATAGCCGGCTCTCAAGTTCCAGCAAATTACAGATAGATGGCAGGTCGTTCCTATATAAGCCAATTGAAAAACTGGAGACCAGGGGTCTACCTCTCCTTGACTTTTTGGCGGTATATTAGGATCGCTACTATCGCCTCATTACAGACAATGCGAAATAGTACCTGCACAGTATATTGTTCCTAGCAACCTCAACAAGTCAAGACTGTATATACTAGACTGTGATACTACATTATTGTGGGCAGAAAAAAAAAGTTAAAAATACAGTATGTAAGATAATGTAAGCTGCTAGTCTATGGTGCATGGTGAAATTTTGACAAATTCCGGTGAGCTCGCTATAACTGACCAATTGTAATTGTGCGACGAATAGGAACAATTACGAATTGTAATTGTGTGATGAATCATAGGCTAATTGCATGACGAATCATAATTGTGTGACGAATCGTTATTATTATTTCGAATTGTAATTGGGTGACGAATTGTAATGGTTATGAATCGTAATTGTGTGAGGAATCGTAATTGTTACGAATAGTAATTGTGTGACGAATTGTAATTGTTATGAATCGTAATTGTGTGACGAATCGTAATGGTTACGAATTGTAATTATATGACGAATCATAATTTTTACGAATTGTAATTGTTATGAATCGTAACTGTGTGACGAATCGTAATTGTGTGACGAAACGTAATGGTTACGAATTGTAATTATGCGACGAATTGTAATTGTGCGACGAATCGTAACTGTGTAACGAATTGTAATTGTGTGACGAATCGCAATTGTATGACAAATCGTAACTGTGTCACGAATTGTAATTGTGTGATGAATTGTAGTTGTATGACGAATCGTAATTGTGTGACGAATCGTAATTGTTGCTAATTCTAACTGTGTGACGAATCGTAATTATTACTTATTGTAATTGTGTACGAGTCGTAATTGTGAGGAATTGAAATTGTTACGAATTGTAATTGTGTACGAACCGTAATTGTGACGAATTGTAATTGTGCGACGAATCGTAACTGTGTGACGAATTGTAATTGTGTGACGAATCGTAATTGTATGACGAATAGTAATTGTGTGACGAATCGTAACTGTGTGACGAATTGTAATTGTGTGACGAATCGTAATGGTTACGAATTGTAATTATGTGACGAATCATAATTTTTACGAATTGTAATTGTTATGACTCGTAACTGTGTGACGAATCGTAATTGTGTGACGAAACGTAATGGTTACGAATTGTAATTATGTGACGAAATGTAATTGTGTGACGAATTGTAATTGTGTGACGAATCGTAATTGTTGCTAATTCTGTGTGACGAATCGTAATTGTTGCTAATTCTGTGTGACGAATCGTAATTATTACTTATTGTAATTGTGTACGAGTCGTAATTGTGAGGAATCGAAATTGTTACGAATTGTAATTGTGTACGAACCGTAATTGTGACGAATTGTAATTGTGCGACGAATCGTAACTGTGTGACGAATTGTAATTGTGTGACGAATTGTAATTGTATGACGAATCGTAATTGTGTGACGAATCGTAACTGTGTGACGAATTGTAATTGTGTGACGGATTGTAATTGTATGACGAATCGTAATTGTGTAACAAATCGCAACTGTGCGACGAATTGTAATTGTATGACGAATCGTAATTGTGTGACGA